>NW_025534436.1:0-195890 GCF_020615455.1 Coregonus clupeaformis
TAACATATCCACACAACACACCAGCCAGCCAGCTGTTCCAGCCATTTGAAGCGTGAGGCGGACCGTGCCCATTCCAAGAGCTCCAATGGGACGGTTTCATCAGAGAGAGCAGAGACCATCCTGGGAAGAGTGGGCTTTCTGGCCATGAACCTCAAGCAGAAAGTCACGTTTTTAAAGACAGAGGAAAAAGAGAAAAATAATAAACTGAATAAGAAGTTGAAAGATGACGAGAAAGAGAGAAAGGAGATGAAGGCGAGAGAGAAAGAGCAAAAGAAAGCCATGAAGGCTGAGAAAAAGAGGGACAAGTTAGAACAGAAAAAAGAGAGAGAAGGAAAAAAAAGAGAAGGAAAAGGCAGAGAAAAAGAGGTTAGAGGGGCTGATTAAGATACACAATGCCATGATGAAAGACAGGATTGAGAAAGAGAAGAAGTGGTCTGAGGAGCTGAAAAAGAGAGAGAAAGCTCAAGCTGAGCTCCTGGAGATGGAGCGAAAGATTTAAAAAAAGGAGGAGAAGAAGAGAGAAAAGAGGAGGAAAGAGGAGAGGAAGAGACTGGAGAAGAGGGAAAAGAGGGAGCCAGCTGGAGGTGGAACTGAGAGGGTGATAGAAGAGCAGGGAAGGGATGAAAGCTTGAAGATGGATGAGTAGACTGGGTAAAAAAGAGTGAGAAGGGAGACACTGTATTTTTGCATGCAATGAAAAACAAAGAATAAAAAAATAAATGTTTACTCTGTTTGTTTTTTGTCAAGGCATACCGTACAAACATTATAAACACAAAATGTTTACTTTTCGCACATTTGGGGAGTGTTGCACAGTTTAAATGTTGAATCCTAAATCGACACTAAGCACTCCTACATGTTGAAAGGATTGGATAGGTATACATATAAATTAGGTGTAATATGGCAAACAAAGCCTATCAGAGGGAAAGGTAGAGCCATTACCAGTGTTTATACCTATGGGATAGGTAGAGAAAATTCTAAAACAAATCTCACAAGCTCTCATCCATAGTCAAATGAACTACTGTTGTCTGGAGTAATGCAGGTGTTGGTGACCTAAATAGACTGCAAATAGCACAAAATAAGGCAGCAAGAAAGGGTCTGCAATGTGGTTATGAGATGTTCTCCATAGAATTACATGATGCACTCGAATGGCCGACTGTCAAGGAAATGATTAAAAAAACACACAAAAAAACATTTTTCATAAAATGTACTGAAAGACCAACCGCTATATGTGATTAACTGGATATGGTCAAAGACGACTCGTAAAGGCAATAGGAATCTGGTTCTGTTTCTCTGTCCTTTTCTTTTTACCTTGCTTTTGTTATTTTGTTATTTTTTATGTTTTGTTTTTACTTTTCGTAAAATGTAATAATTACAAAAACATTTCATTTAAATTTCCATTCAGTAACATACTGTATCATTCAAATAAATATTATTATTTGTCTAATCATATTTCTTGCCTTTGAAGCTTAATATTTTGTAATATAATGTAGGACTGACATGAGGGTAATGAAAGGGAGAGAGATAAGGGTAACAATGAAGACTTCTTCCATCACAGTTTCTAAGTGATGAGTGGAAGTGTACAGTGCCCTCCTGAATTATTGGCACCAGAAGGAAATGTGAACAAAAAAGGTTGTGAAAACATGTCATTGTGGTCTATCAGCTTGATCTTACACTCAAAATATCATATTTATTTATTTTATTTCACCTTTATTTAACCAGGTAAGCCAGTTGAGAACAAGTTCTCATTTACAACTGCGACCTGGCCAAGATAAAGCAAAGTAGTGCGATAAAAACAGCAACACAGAGTTACTCATGGGGTAAAAAAAAAACATAGTCAAAAAAAATACAACTGAAAATATATATACAGTGTGTGCAAATGTAGCAAGTTATGGAGGTAATGCAATAAATAGGCTATAGTGCAAAAATAATTACAATTAGTATTAACACTGGAATGCTAGATGTGCAAGAGATGATGTGCAAATAGAGATACTGGGGTGCAAAAGAGCAAAACAAATAACAATATAGGGATGAGGTAGTTGGGTAGGCTAATTTCAGATGGGCTGTGTACAGGTGCAGTGATCGGTAAGGTGCTCTGACAACTGATGCTTAAAGTTAGTGAGGGAGATAAGAGTCTCCAGCTTCAGAGATTTTTGCAATTCGTTCCAGTCATTGGCAGCAGAGAACTGGAAGGAATGGCGGCCAAAGGAGGTGTTGGCTTTGGTGATGACCAGTGAGATATACCTGCTGGAGCGCAGACTACGGGTGGGTGCTGCTATGGTGACCAATGAGCTAAGATAAGGCGGGGATTTGCCTAGCAGTGATTTATAGATGGCCTGGATCCAGTGTATTTGACGACGAACATGTAGTGAGGACCAGCCAACAAGAGCGTACAGGTCACAGTGGTGGGTAGTGTATGGGGCTTTGGAGACAAAACAGATGGCACTGTGATAGACTACATCCAATTTGCTGAGTATAGTGTTGGAGGCTATTTTGTAAATGACATCGCCGAAGTCAAGGATCGGTAGGATAGTCCGTTTTACGAGGGCATGTTTGGCAGCATGAGTGAAGGAGGCTTTGTTGCGGAATAGGAAGCCGATTCTAGATTTAACTTTGGATTGGAGATTCTTAATGTGAGTCTGGAAGGAGAGTTTACAGTCTAACCAGACACCTAGGTATTTGTAGTTGTCCACATACTCTAGGTCAGACCCGTCGAGAGTAGTGAATCTAGTCGGGTGGGCGGGTGCCAGCAGCGTTCGATTGAAGAGCATGCATTTAGTTTTACTAGTGTGTAAGAGCAGTTGGAGGCTACTGAAGGAGTGTTGTATGGCATTGAAGCTCGTTTGGAGGTTTGTTAACACAGTGTCCAATGAAGGGCCAGATGTATACAAAATGGTGTCATCTGCGTAGAGGTGGATCTGAGAGTCACCAGCAGCAAGAGCGACATCATTGATATACACGGAGAAAAGAGTCGGCCCAAGAATTGAACCCTGTGGCACCCCCATAGAGACTGCCATAGGTCCAGACAACAGGCCCTCCGATTTGACACATTGAACTCTATCTGAGAAGTAGTTGGTGAACCAGGCGAGGCAGTCATTTGAGAAACCAAGGCTATTTAGTCTGCCAATAAGAATGCGGTGGTTGACAGAGTCGAAAGCCTTGGCCAGGTCGATGAAGACGGCTGCACAGTACTGTCTATTATCAATCGCGGTTATAATATCGTTTAGGACCTTGAGTGTGGCTGAAGTGCACCCATGTCCAGCTCGGAAACCGGATTGCATAGCGGAGAAGGTACGGTGGGATTCGAAATGGTCGGTGATCTGTTTGTTAACTTGGCTTTCAAATACTTTCGAAAGGCAGGGCAGGATGGATATAGGTCTGTAACAGTTTGGATCTAGAGTGTCACCCCCTTGGAAGAGGGGGATGACCGCGGCAGCTTTCCAATCTCTGGGGATCTCAGACGTTATGAAAGAGAGGTTGAACAGGCTAGTAATAGGGGTTGCGACAATTTCGGCGGCTAGTTTTAGAAAGAAAGGGTCCAGATTGTCTAGCCCAGCTTATTTGTAGGGGTCCAGATTTTGCAGCTCTTTCAGAACATCAGCTGTCTGAATTTGTGTGAAGGAGAAGTGGGGGGGGGGGGCATGGGCAAGTTGCATCGGAGGGTGCAGAGTTGGTGGCCGGGGTAGTGGTAGCCAGGTGGAAAGCATGGCCAGCCGTAGCAAAATGCTTGTTGAAATTCTTGATTATTGTAGATTTATCGGTGGTGATAGTGTTTCCTAGCCTCAGTGCAGTTTGCAGCTGGGAGGAAGTGCTCTTATTCTCCATGGACTTTACAGTGTCCCAAAACTTTTTGGAGTTAGTGCTACAGGATGCAAATTTCTGTTTGAAAAAGTTAGCCTTTGCTTTCCTGACTGCTTGTGTATATTGGTTCATAACTTCCCTGAAAAGTTGCATATCGCGGGGGCTATTTGATGCTAATGCAGTTTGCCACAGGATGTTTTTGTGCTGGTCAAGGGCAGTCAAGTCTGAGGAGAACCAGGGGCTATATCTGTTCTTAGTTCTGTATTTTTTGAATGGGGCATGTTTATTTAGGATTGAGAGGAAATTACTTTGAAAGAACAACCAGGCATCCTCTTCTGACGGAATGAGATCTATATCCATCCAGTATACCTGGGCCAGGTCAATTAGGAAGGCCTGCTCGCTAAAGTGTTTTAGGGAGCGTTTGACAGTGATGAGGGGTGGTCGTTTGACCGCGGACCCGTTACGGACGCAGGCAATAAGGCAGTGATCGCTGAGATCCTGGTTGAAGACAGCGGAGGTGTATTTAGAGGGTAAGTTAGTCAGGATGATATCTATGAGGGTACCCATGTTTACAGATTTAGGGTTGTACCTGGTAGGTTCATTGATAATTTGTGTGAGATTGAGGGCATCTAGTTTGGATTGTAGGATGGCCGGGGTGTTAAGCATATCCCAATTTAGGTCACCAAGCAGTACGAACTCTGAGGATAAATGGGGGGCAATCAATTCACACATGGTGTCCAGGGCACAGCTGGGGGCTGAGGGGGGTCTGTAGCAAGCGGCAACAGTGAGAGACTTATTTCTGGAAAGGTGGATTTTTAGAAGTAGAAGCTCAAACTGTTTGGGCACAGACCTGGATAGTATGATAGAGCTCTGCAGGCTATCTCTACAGTAGATTGCAACTCCACCCCCTTTGGCAGTTCTATCTAGACGGAAAATGTTATAGTTGGGGATGGAAGTTTCAGAATTTTTGGTGGCCTTCCTAAGCCAGGATACAGACACTGCTAGAACATCAGGGTTGGCGGAGTGTGCTAATGCAGTGAATAACTCAAACTTAGGAAGGAGGCTTCGGATATTAACGTGCAAGAATCCAAGGCTTTTACGATTACAGAAGTCAACAAATGATAACGCCTGGGGAGTAGGAGTGATACTGAGGGCTGCAGGGCCTGGGTTAGCCTTTACATCACCAGAGGAACAGAGGAGGACTAGAATAAGGATACGGCTAATGGCTTTAAGAACTGGTCTTCTAGTGCGTTGGGTACATAGAATAAAGGGGGCAGATTTCCGGGCGTTGTAGAAAAGATTCAGGGCATTATGTACAGACAAGGATATGGAAGGATATGAGTAAAGTGAAGGTAAACCTAAGCGTTGGGTAACAATGAAAGAGATGGCATCACTGGAGGCACCAATTGAGTCGGTCTCCGCGTGTATGGGGGGTGGGACAAAGGAGCTATCTAAGGCAGGTTTAGCTGGGCTGGGGGATCTACAGTGAAATAGTACAATTAGAAATAACCGAAACAACAATAAGCTAACCATATTGACAAGGGAGAGAGGCGTAAAGCAATCACAGGTGTAATTTGAGAGAGCTAAGACAACAGCTGGTAATGACGACACAGTTTGGGAGAGGCTCAACATAAACAGGATGCGGTACCGTAAAAAGGAACAGTCCAGCAGGCATCAGCTTTATAGCTGAGTTATTATAAGGTCCGGTGAACAGGAATAGGATATTTCGGGGGCTGCTAAAGCACTAGCGCGCAAGAGGCCATGGCTAGCGTGTCGGGGCTAGCAGATGGAATCTTCGTAGTCGACGTCGTAACGGGAAGCCTGTTGTAACCACATCAGACGATTTCGTCAGTAGACCAGTCTTGTAGGATCGGCGGGGCTCAGTGTCAACACTAGGTGGTCCCGTCCGGTTGACAGAGAGGTAGATAACCGGGAGATGGGCCTAGCTCAGGATGATTAGCCAAACCACAACGTCCATTTTGTTGCAACTAGCTGGTAGCGATGAATCCAGAGTTAAAGGTCCATTTATTCCGGCAGAAAAACGGATATGTTCTGGGTCAATAACGCGCTATGCAGACAGTGCAGACTGGCCAAATAATAGTCCAGGATAGAGCTGGCTGGTAGGGGGTGCAGGCCACGGACAATGGTGAAAAACCGATAACGGTAGCTGATAGCAAGTAGCTAGTTAGCTGGCTACTTCCTTCCATTAGACCGAGAGGTAGATAGCCGGGATATGGGCCTGGCTCTAGGCTAGCTCGAGGCTAATTGGTGCTTGCATCGGGGGCAGTGGTGATTAGCCAAACAGCAACATCCATTTGGTTGCGGCTAGCTAGTTGCGATCCGGTGATTAATGTCCAGTGATTAAATTATTCCGGCAGAAAAATCAATGTTCTGGGTGAAATACCGCTAACTGTGGCTAATAGCAAGTAGCTAGTTAGCTGGCTAGCTAGTTTCAGCTGGAGATTCTAGATAAAAGGTAAGTCAATAATAGAATCCGTTTCACATTGAGGGATGCGGGTTGCAGGAAAGTATATTTAGTGGAAGGATGAAAATTCTGATAGGGAAATATGTATGAAAAATACACACAAAAAAACAGGGTATTTACAGGCTATTTACAGACACACAACAAAAACAGGACTGCACTACTACGCCATCTTGGATTCCATTTAATTGAGTAAAAATTGTTCAAATAGAAAAATAATCGTCATCAAGAAATCATTATGTTATTCAAAAACATGCGTCCACACTTTGTCTTATTCTAAAATGGATTAAATTGTTTTTTTTCTTCATCAATCTACACACAATACCCCATAATGACAAAGTGAGAACAGGTTTTTAGACTTTTTTATAAATGTATTAAAAATAACAAATGGAAATATTACATTTACATAAGTATTCAGACCCTTTACTCAGTACTTTGTTGAAGCACCTTTGGCAGCGATTACAGCCTCGAGTCTTCTTGGATATGACGCTACAAGCTTGGCACACCTGTATTTGAGGAGTTTCTCCCATTCTTCTCTGCAGATCCTCTCAAGCTCTGTCAGGTTGGAAAGGGCGTGTCGCTGCACAGCTATTTTCAGGTCTCTCCAGAGATGTTAGATCGGGTTCAAGTCCGGTTTCTGGCTGGGCCTCTCAAGGACATTCAGAGACTTGTCCCGAAGCCGCTCCTGCGTTGTCTTGGCTGTGTGCTTAGGGTCGTTGTCCTGTAGGAAGGTGAACCTTAGCCCCAGTCTGAGGTCCTGAACGCTCTGGAGCAGGTTTTCATCAAGGATTTCTCTGTAAATTGCTCTGTTCATCTTTCCATTGATCCTGACTAGTCTCCAAATCAAATCAAATTGTATTTGTCATGTGCCGAATACAACAGGTGTAGACCTTACCGTGAAATGCTTACTTACAAGCCCTTAACCAACAATGCAGTTCAAGAAATAGAGTGAAGAAAATATTTACTAAATACACTAAAGTAAAAAAATAAATAAAAAGTAACACAATAAAATAATAATGAGGTTATATACAAGGGGTACCGGTACCGAGTGAATGTGTGGGGGTACAGGTTAGTTGAGGTAATATGTACATTTAGGTAGGGGTAAAGTAACTATGCATGGATAATAGTCGGAAATGGAAATGGTCGGGTGAGGTTGTGTTTTCTCTAGCAGGAGGTAAGCTTGGCTTCTTATATGTTGTTGAGTAAAGCTTAAACCATGTATTTAGACTGTAGGTAGGTATTGTAGTTAGGTATTGTAGGTAGTTTATTTAGGTAGTTATTGTAGGTTATTGTAGGTAATTATTGTAGGTAAGTATTGTATTCGGCTGAGCCCGGTGAAGCACGACGCTAGCTAACCCACTACCTGGACCAATAAAGCTAGCTAGCTAGCGGGTAGCTACTGGTAACTTTTAGCAACTGTGGATAGTTGTTTTCAATGTTATTTCACGCTTAAGAGTACCTGTAATTAAGCCAGCTAGCTACCTACCATTCAGCTGTTTTTCTAACCTCATTATCTGAAGCATTAATGTTAGGTAGTTAGTAGCTACTGTACTTAATTACAGCTACTGATTGCAGAAGACCAATGTCTTCTTGTCTGCCACCCAGACAGCTGGCGTCGGGTAAGTTTGGCTCTATACATAGCTTGGGCTTTGTCGAGTAAGGCTTAAACTATGTATTTAGATTGTAGTTAGGTATTGTAGGTAGGCATCGTGTGTTGTTGTGGGTAGTTATTGTATGTAATTATTGTAGGTTAGTATTGTATTCGGCGGTGCCGGGTGTAGCACGAAGCTAGCTAGCTAGCTAACTCACCTCCTGGACTAGCTGGCGAGTAGCTATTAGCAACGGTAGCAACTAAATATAATATCCATTTAGCCAGCTACGTTCGTTCGCAGCGACGCCGTTTTTCAAACAAAGTCATCACCGCAGCCATTGCTAGCTAGCCAACGCTACCAGCTAGCAGTACTATAGCAACTAAATACAATATAATTTTAGCCAGCTACATTCGTTCGCAGCGACGCCGTTTTTCAAACAAAGTCAACACAGCAGCCATTGCTAGCTAGCCAACACTACCAGCTAGCTGTACTGTAGCAGCTAAATACAATATCTTTGTGCTAGCTAGCCAACGTATAATTATTGCTGCGTTATGAAAGGAACTAGACACGGACACAAATTTCTGTTTAGTGTGTTAACACACTATTGGTAGTTTGTTGTAACCAAGTATTGGTGCTAAACTGTGTGTTATTGGATGCTAGCATGCTAGTTAGCTATGGCGTCATAGTTAGCTAGCTGAATAAAGTAAGTTGAGTCTATTCCTTGAAACATTGAACCGCTGTAGTTTACAACAATTCTAATTTCTAAAGTGGAAGTTGGGAGAGTTTTATTCGGGTGGTTGAGTGAAACAATTATAGTTTCTGAGGTGGAAGTTGGGAGAGTTATATTTGGGAGTTTTGGTGAGGGAGGCCCTGCTCTCTCCATTCCCAGATGTTTAGTTCATTTCATTCCTATCTCCTCTGCATTATTGTAGCCATCTGCTACAGCCTGTCAACCATGCCTCTGCCTATCCCTGTTCTCTCCTCTCCGCACAGGCTACACAAACGCCTCACACCGCGTGGCTGCTGCCTTTCTAACCTGGTGGTCCCTGCACGTACCACACACCTGGAGTTCCAGGTCTCAGGCAGCCTCTGGAACTGCCGTTCTGCTGCCAACAAGGCTGACTTCATCCCAGCCTATGCTACCCTCCAGTCCCTCGACTTCCTGGCGCTGACGGAAACATGGATTACCACTGAAAACACTGCTACTCCTACTGCTCTCTCCTCGTCTGACCATGTGTTCTCGCATACCCCGAGAACATCTGGTCAGAGGGGTGGTGGCACAGGAATTCTCATCTCTCCCAAGTGGACATTCTCAATTTTTCCCCTAACCCATCTGTCTATCTCCTCATTTGAATTCCACGCTGTCACAGTCACTAGCCCATTTAAGCTTAATATCCTTGTCATCTATCGCCCTCCAGGTTCCCTTGGAGAGTTCATCAATGAGCTTGACGCCTTGATAAGTTCCTTTCCTGAGGATGGCTCACCCCTCACAGTTTTGGGGGATTTCAACCTCCCTACGTCTACATTTTACTCATTTCTCTCTGCCTCCTTCTTTCCACTCCTCTCCTCTTTTGACCTCACCCTCTCACCGTCCCCCCCTACTCACAAGGCAGGCAATACGCTTGACTTCATCTTTACTAGATGTTGCTCTTCTACTAATCTCACTGCAACTCCCCTCCATGTCTCCGACCACTACTTTGTATCCTTTTCTCTCTCGCTCTCCTCCAACACTACTCACTCTGCCCCTACACAGATGGTAACGCGCCGCCGCAACCTTCGCTCTCTCTCTCCCACTACTCTCTCCTCTTCCATCCTATCATCTCTTCCCTCTGCTCAATCCTTCTCCCTCCAATCTCCTGATTCTGCCTCCTCAACCCTCCTCTCCTCCCTTTCTGCATCCTTTGACTCCCTGTGTCCCCTATCCTCCCGGCCGGCTCGGTCCTCCCCTCCAGCTCCGTGGCTTGATGACTCATTGCGAGCTCACAGAACAGAGCTCCGGAATGGAAGAAAACTAAACTCCCTGCCGACCTGGCATCTTTTCACTCCCTCCTCGCTACATTTTCTTCATCTGTTTCTGCTGCTAAGGCCACTTTCTACCATTCTAAATTCCAAGCATCTGCCTCTAACCCTAGGAACCTCTTTGCCACATTCTCCTCACTGCTGAATCCTCCCCCCTCTCTGTGGATGACTTCGTCAACCACTTTGAAAAGAAGGTTGACGACATCCAATCCTCGTTTGTTAAGTCTAATGACACTTCTGGTCCTGCTCACACTGCCCTACCCTATGCTTTGACTTCTTTCTCCCCTCTCTCTCCAGATAAAATCTTGTGACTTGTGACTGCAGGCCGCCCAACAACCTGCCCGCTTGACCCCAACCCCTCCTCTCTTCTCCAGACCATCTCCGGTGACCTTCTCCCCTACCTCACCTCGCTGATCAACTCATCCTTGACAGCTGGCTATGTCCTTTCCGTCTTCAAGAGAGCGAGAGTTGCACCCTTTCTCAAAAAACCAACACTCGATCCCACTGATGTCAACAACTACAGACCAGTATCCCTTCTTTCTTTTCTTTCCAAAACAATTGAGCGTGCCGTCTTTAGCCAACTCTCTTGCTATCTCTCTCAGAATGACCTTCTTGATCCAAACCAGTCAGGTTTCAGGACTGGTCATTCAACTGAAACTGCTCTTCTCTGTGTCACGGAGGCTCTTCGCACTGCTAAAGCTAACTCTCTCTCCTCTGCTCTTGTCCTTCTAGACCTGTCTGCTGCCTTTGATACTGTGAACCATCAGATCCTCCTCTCCACCCTCTCCGAGCTGGGCATCTCCGGCGCGGCTCACTCCTGGATTGCGTCCTACCTGACCGGTCGCTCCTACCAAGTGGCGTGGCGAGAAGCTGTCTCCGCACCACGTGCTCTCACCACTGGTGTCCCCCAGGGCTCAGTTCTAGGCCCTCTCCTTTTCTCCCTATACACCAAGTCACTTGGCTCTGTCATATCCTCACATGGCCTCTCCTATCATTGCTATGCTGACGATACACAACTAATCTTCTCCTTTCCCCCTTCTGATAACCAGGTGGCAAATCGCATCTCTGCATGTCTGGCAGACATATCAGTATGGATGACGGATCACCACCTCAAGCTGAACCCTGGCAAGACGGAGCTGCTCTTCCTCCCGGGGAAGGACTGCCCTTTCCATGATCTCGCCATCACGGTTGACAACTCCGTTGTGTCCTCCTCCCAGAGCGCGAAGAGCCTTGGCGTGACCCTGGACAACACCCTGTCGTTCTCTGCTAACATCAAGGCGGTGACCCGATCCTGCAGGTTCATGCTCTACAACACTAGGAGAGTACGACCCTGCCTTACACAGGAAGCGGCACAGGTCCTATTCCAGGCACTGGTCATCTCCCGTCTGGATTACTGCAACTCGCTGTTGGCTGGGCTCCCTGCCTGTGCCATTAAACCCCTACAACTCATCCAGAATGCCGCAGCCCATCTGGTGTTTAACCTTCCCAAGTTCTCTCACGTCACCCCGCTCCTCCGCACAGTCCACTGGCTTCCAGTTGAAGCTCGCATCTGTTACAAGATCATGGTGCTTGCCTATGGAGCTGTGAGGGGAACGGCACCTCTGTACCTTCAGGCTCTGATCAGTCCCTACACCCAAACGAGGGCATTGCGTTCATCCACCTCTGGCCTGCTGGCTCCCCTTCCACTGCGGAAGCATAGTTCCCGCTCAGCCCAGTCAAAACTGTTCGCTGCTCTGGCACCCCAATGGTGGAACAAGCTCCCTCACGACGCCAGGACAGCGGAGTCACTCACCACCTTCCGGAGACATTTGAAACCCCACCTCTTTAAGGAATAACTGGGATAGGATAAAGTAATCCTTCTACCCCCCCCCTTAATAAAAAAAAATATAAAAAAAAGAAAAGTGTAAAATTTGTAAAGTGGTTAACCCACTGGCTATAGGGTGAATGCACCAATTTGTAAGTCGCTCTGGATAAGAGTGTCTGCTAAATGACGTAAATGTAAATGTAAATGTAAACAGCTAAAGGAGAAGAGAGTTAAAACGGCCTCTCTTCAGTCTGAGCTGGACATCACTGAGCCCAGAGACTTCCTGCTCTAGTGGATGTAGAGGGGCTGCACTGAGATGAGGGAGAGGAGGAAGGAGGAGGAGTGGGTGGAGAGGAATATGATAGAGAGGAATATGATATAGGGATTAGAATAGAGGGGAATATGATAGAGGGAATGTATTGAGAGGAATGTGAAAGAGAGGATTTGTTTCCCAGTATTACTATGCATACTGTATTATTGTTATTGACTAATGTACTGCACTGTTGAGGGAGCTAGCACATAAACATGTCGCCTGCTATAAACTGTGTATGTGACTAATACAATTTGTTTTGATTTCAACTGGTAAACACCGTTGGAGATTATCCGTATCAAGGCACCGTGCACGCAAGTTAAATATATGGTAGAAGCAAGCAACCTACAAGGTATGGCGTGTATATGGCTACGTACGCGCATTCTAAATAATCAAGAGAGCCCGTTAGTTAGATAACGGAGTCGAAATCCAATGTGCAGTGGTTACGGTGCAGACAGAGCATCCTCTTGCAATGCATCCCTATGGTGAACGTCACTCTCAATTTATCACAGGACTCGCGTGCACTTAGGCTACACGCGATTGCAGCCTGTTTTTGTCCATGTTCCATAACTTAAGTCGTCTTCTAAATAGGTACGTTTATCTAAATACTTCAATTTTATAATTGGGTTTATGTATCAAGTTTGTGGACAGCCGACTTACCTTTTCAGGCCCGATGTTGTCTTGTCCCTTGTCCTGAGAGACTCGAGTGAAACCCTCTGCCGCTAAACCCCAGTCAAACCTCCTCTAGCGTCACCCTGCGCTGCAGCCAAGGCAACCAATGCTCGCGATATTTTGGCTCGGCGTCTTGAGAGGTGATAGTAAAGTGCTTGGCATAGGGGGACGGACTGAGGAGGAAAACAGGGGGCACTGACTGATGATTTTATTTCACATTTTTAAGGCGTGTTTGTCACAGGTAAAGATACTTTGAAATTCATCCTTGTTACATCACTGTCTTCCATCAAGTGAATTACACTGAGGGGCCCTAAAGAGGGGCCCCACACATTAGACTAACCTCCTGTCTATTTTTTCCACTAAAGATTATAGTCAGCCTTACACTGTACACATGCGAGATACAAAGGATAACAGATGCAAACTACAATTGCAAAAAGTTTATTAGGGAGAAATCTTCGGTGTTGCAGTAGAACAGAATCTCTATCATTCAACAGAAATTAGCACACCTCACCTCATGCTTACTGCATGCATCCTAGGCTGGGCTGGATTTGCAGGGGCTTGACAAAGCTGTCAAACGTGAAAACGGCATAGAAACACAGAAAACACAGAAATACAGTAACCGCCATGATGGTAGAAGGCTAGAAGCTAAAGGAACAACTTGTGGCTGTCCTGATGAGCAACGGGTCACATTAACATGCTGAAAAGCTAAACAAAGCTCAAACTCTCAGTCCTGTTTACCTGTCTCTCCTCATCGACAAAATATGTTATTTTGCTGCTTTGTGAATAAGCTGCAGACTTGTAGTGTGATTGCACAGTATACTATGCCCCCTAAATGAATCATCATGAAAAAATAAGTGTAACCATAAATCACAGTTATGGTAGCCTATTGTGTTTACCAGGAAGTTGAACACAATAGGCTCATGATAGATTTTTTTGTTCATGATTGATTTCTTTGTTCCAATAGGCTAGGGCCGGCTCTGACTACATGTGTGGGTATGGATGTGGGTATGCAGACCCGCGAGCCACTGATGAGTTCCGATTGTTTTGTGATCCCCACCCCATCAAAGTTGTCCATCACTGCCATTGACCAACTACAATTTGTATTCCACCCCAACAGATCCACGGATGATGCAATCGCCATCGCACTGCACACTGCCATATCCCACCTAAGTAAAAATGCTGTGTATCGACTACAGCTCAGCCTTCAACATCAGAGTGCCCTGCAAGCTCATCACTAAGCTCAGGGCCCTGGGTCTGAACCCCTCCCTGTGCAACTGGGTCCTGGACTTCCTGACGGGCCGACCCCAAGTGGTGAAGTTAGGCAACAACCCCTCCGCCACGCCGATCGTCAACATGGGGGCCATTGAACACTGGTAATTTTAATAATGTTTACATACTGTTTTACCCACTTTATATGTATATACTATATATACAAAGCTATGTGGATACCCCTTCAAATGAGGGGATTCTGCAATTTCAGCCACACCCGTTGCTGACAAGTGTATAAAATCGAGCACAGAGCCATGCAATCTCCCTAGACAAATATTGGCAGAATGGCCTTATTGAAGAGCTCAGTGACTTTCAACGTGGCACCGTCATAGGATGCCACCTTTCCAACAAGTCAGTTTGTTAAATTTCTGCCCTGCTAGAGCTGCCCCGGTCAACTGTAAGTGCTGTTATTGTGAAGTGGAAATGTCTAGGAGCAACAACTGCTCAGCCGCGAAGTGGTAGGCCACACAAGCTCACAGAACGGGACTGCCGAGTGCTGAAGCGCATAGCGCGTAAAAACTGTCTGTCCTTGGTTGCAACACAAATTACCGAGTTCCAAACTGCCTCTGGAAGCAACATCAGCACAAGAACTGTTCGTCGGGAGCTTCATGAAATGGGTTTCCATGGCCGAGCAGCCGCACACAAGCCTAAGATCACCATGCGCAATGCCAAGCGTCGGCTGGAGTGGTGTAAATCTCACCGCCATTTGACTCTGGAGCAGTGGAAAAGCGTTCTCTGAAATGATGAATCACGCTTCACCATCTGTCAGTCCGACGGACAAATCTGGGTTTGGCGGATGCCAGGAGAACGCTACCTGCCCGAATGCATAGTGCCAACTGTAAAGTTTGGTGGAGGAGGAATAATGGTTTTTCATGGTTCGGGCTAGCCCCCTTAGTTCCAGTGAAGGGAAATGTTAACGCTACAGCATACAATGACATTCTAGACGATTCTGTGCTTCCAACTTTGTGGCAACAGTTTGGGGAAGGCCCTTTCCTGTTTCAGCATGACAATGCCCCCGTGCACAAAGCGAGGTCCATACAGAAATAGTTTGTCGAGATCGGTGTGGAAGACCTTGACTGGCCTGCAAAGAGCCCTGACCTCAACCCCATCGAATACCTTTGGGATGAATTGGAATGCAGACTGAGAGCCAGGCCTAATCGCCCAACATCAGTGCCCTACCTCAATAATGCTCTTGTGGCTGAATGGAAGCAAGTCCCCGCAGCAATGTTCCAACATCTAGTGGAAAGCCTTCCCAGAAGAGTGGAGGCTGTTATAGCAGCAAAGGGGGGACCAACTCCATATTAATGCCCATGATTTTGGAATGAGATGTTCGACAAGCAGGTGTCCACATACCTTTGGTCATGTAGTGTATTTATAGTCCGGACTCTGATATTGCTCGTTCTGATATTTTGAATTATGTGTGTATTGTTTTGTATTGCTAGGTATTACTGCACTGTAGGAGCTAGAAACAAGCATTTCGCTGCACCTACGATAACAGCTGCAAATCTGTGTAAACGGCCAATAAACTTTGATTTTATTTGACTTATAAAGCACTTTCTAAGAACGCTGGAGGAGCTGACAACACAAACACTTTTTATTATCAGTTTGTCACACGTAAGATAAAAGCACCAGCCACCATCATTGAAGTCAGAAAGCTAAGTTGATAAACAACCTTTTTTTCTGGGAAGAATCTCTGGCATTATTTATTTGTCAGCTGAGAGGTATTTTACTCTCTACTGCTTACGAGAAGGAAAGGCCCCAGTTAGCTGTGACACTCTAGGCTTTGTGAGGGATGATTCGGGCCCCTTTGTGAGGGGCCCCTGTGTCCTAGGTCCCCTACAGTGGTGTATAAGCAGAGCTGCTGGTGTACAGGCCCTGAAAGGCCCCTGAAAGGCTCCTGTGACATGCGTCTCTCTGTTCCTGTCAACCTCGGCTCCCTGGCTGTCCCTGAAAGCTCGCACAGCTAATTTCTCCATTAGCTATGCAGCGTAAATAGGGGTAAAGGGCGGATGGAGTAGGGGGGTATAGAGGGTTGGAGGGGTAGGGGGGGTTAGAGAAGGTGGCACACACACAGTGGGACCCACAGAAGGAGGAGATGAAAGGCAGCAGAACCAGCTACGACCAGCTTAGAACCAGTTCTGGGCCTCCATTTTTTTGTTATGATCTTAGCGTAGCGGCAGTGCTCTCGCTCTCTCAGTGCTCCAGCCCTCTTCACTGGCCCTGGTCCCCTCAGCTCACCCCTGTTCCCACCAGCCCCACTTCCCCTCCCCTGCCCGCCTTTCAAATGTAGCTTTTCTGTCAAATGATTTTAGCACATCAAACACTGAGGGAGGTGTATAAACCCTGAGTCTCCATCGAGCAGCAGCCCCTCATGGCCTGTGTTACTGTGTCACCGGCCTCCACCAACCACGTTGTAATGTGAGCCTAACTGCGCAGCCAGACTTCTCTGTCTCTCAGGCTAATGCGGGGCAACGTGGTCGGCCAGCAAAACATGGCACACAATGCCGCATGTTGTGTGGTTTCCTGGGAACGGGCCGGAGAACAGTGGTGCTATTGTGCCAGGCATCATTATACCACTGGGGCCCCCTTGGCTGCAGCTCGCTGGGCCACTCGATGGGCTGAAAAGGTAATTCATTCAGTGGTCTTGTATGTCTTCCATTTCCTAATAATTGCTCCCACAGTTGATTTCTTCAAACCAAGCTGCTTACCTATTGCAGATTCAGTCTTCCCAGCCTGGTGCAGGTCTACAACTTTGTTTCTGGTGTCCTTTGACAGCTCTTTGGTCTTGGCCATAGTGGAGTTTGGAGTGTGACTGTTTGAGGTTGTGGACAGGTGTCTTTTATACTGATAACAAGTTCAAACAGGTGCCATTAATACAGGTAACGAGTGGAGGACAGAGGAGCCTCTTAAAGAAGAAGTTACAGGTCTGTGAGAGCCAGAAATCTTGCTTGTTTGTAGGTGACCAAATACTTATTTTCCACCATAATTTCCAAATAAATTCATTAAAAATCCTACAATGTGATTTTCGGGATTTTTTTTTCTCAATTTGTCTGTCATAGTTGACGTGTACCTATGATGAAAATTACAGGCCTCTCTCATCTTTTTAAGTGGGAGAACTTGCACAATTGGTGGCTGACTAAATACTTTTTTTCCCCACTGTAATTTACAGAGTGAAAAGAAGAAAGCCTGTACAGAATAATTTTTTTACAAAACATGCATCCTGTTTGCAATAAGGCACAAAGATAATACTGTAAAAATGTGGCAAATCAATTAACTTTTTGTCCTGAATACAAGGTGTTATGTTTGGGGCAAATACAATACAACACATTACTGAGTACCACTCTCCATATTTTCAAGCATAGTGGTGGCTGCATCATGTTATGGGTATGCTTGTAATTGTTAAGGACTGGGGAGTTTTTCAGGATAAAAAAAGAAATGTAATGGAGCTAAGCACAGGCAAAATCCTAGAGGAAAACCTGTTCAGTCTGCTTTCCACCAGACACAGGGAGATGAATTCAGCTTTCAGCAGGACAATATCCTAAAACACAAGGCCAAATCTACACTGGAATTGCTTACCAAGAAGACAGTGAATGTTCCTGAGTAGGCGAGTTACAGTTTTGACTTAAATCTGCTTGAAGACCTATGGCAAGACTTGAAAATGGTTGTCTAGCTATGATCAACAACCAATTTGACAGATTTGGAAGAATTTTTAAATGAGATACACTACATGGCCAAATGCTCGTCGAACATCTCATTCCAAAATCATGGCCATTAATATGGAGTTGGTCCCACCTTTGCTGCTATAACAGCCTCCACTCTTCTGGGAAGGCTTTCCACTAGATGTTGGAACATTGCTGCGGGGGCTTGCTTCCATTCAGCCACAAGAGCATTAGTGAGGTCGGGCACTGATGTTGGGCAATTAGGCCTAGCTCGCAGTCGGCGTTCCAATTAATCCCAAAGCTGTTCGATGGGGTTGAGGTCAGGGCTCTGTGTAGGCCAAGTCAAGTTCTTCCACACCGATCTCGACAAACCATTTTTGTATGGACCTCGCTTTGTGCACGGGTCATTGTCATGCTGAAACAGGAAAAGGCCTTCCAAGAACTGTTGCCACAAAGTTGGAAGCACAGAATCGTGTAGAATGTAATTGTTTGCTGTAGCGTTAAGATTTCCCTTCACTGGAACTAAGGTGCCTAGCCCGAACCATGAAAAACAGCCCCAGACCATTATTCCTCCTCCACCTAACTTTACAGTTGGCACTATGCATTTGGGCAGGTAGCATTCTCCTGGCATCCGCCAAACCCTGATTCGTCTGTCAGGACTGCCAGATGTTGAAGCGTGATTCATCACTCCAGAGAACACGTTTCCACTGCTCCAGAGTCCAATGGCGGCGAGCTTTACACCACTCCAGCCGACGCTTGTCATTGCGCATGGTGATCTTAGGCTTGTGTGCGGCTGCTAGGACATGGAAACCTACTTCATTAAGCTCTCGACAAAGAGTTATTGTGCTGACGTTTCTTCCAGAGGCAGTTTGGAACTCGGTAGTGAGTGTTGCAACCAAGGACAGACGATTTTTAAGTGCTACGCACTTCAGCACTTGGCGGTCCCATTCTGTGAGCTTGTGTGGCCTACCATTTTGCGGCTGAGCCATTGTTGCTCCTAGATGCTTCACAATAAACATACAGTTGACTGGGGCAGCTCTAGCAGGGCAGACGTTTCCACTTTACAATAACAGAACTTACAGTTGACCGGGGGAGGTCTAGCAGGGCAAAAATTTGACGAACTGACTTGTTGGAAAGGTGGCATCCTGTGACGGTGCCACGTTGAAAGTCACTGAACTCTTCGGTACGGGCCATTCTACTGCCAATGTTTGTCTATGGAGATTGCATGGCTGTGTGCTCAATTTTATACACCTGTCAGCAACTGGTGTGGCTGAAATAGCCATATCCACTAATTTGAAGAGGTATCCATATACTTTTTGCCATGTAGTCTATTTCTGTATTTCATTTTCAATAAATTAGCAACAATCTCTAAAAACGTTTTTTCACTTGGTCATTATGTGGTATTGTGTGTAGATGGGTGAGATGTTTTATTTATTTAATCCATTTTGAATTCAGGCTGTAACACAACAACATTTGGAATAAGTCAATTGGTATGAATGCTTTCTGAAAGCACTCACTGTATGGGATCTTCAGAGCATGACATTTTGCTCTTTCACACCGAGGCTTGGTGATTATCGAGAGGGAGAGTGTTGGAAAGATTTTTAAAATGCTGTGAGGAAATATTATCATTAACAATGTATAAAAAAAAACGAACTTCTTTGATTTACTGTGTGAGGTGAAGAAAAAATGACTGAGAAGCTCAGCTTATTAGTGGTGGTGAGTTAAGACAATCAGAAATCAGACAAATCCCCAAATGGGCACATTCCTACATTTGTGCGCAGCAGGACAGTTAGCGTGTTCAGGCACGCATGCTCAGTCAACATTAAAAGGACAGAGAAACCAGACACATGCTCATTGCTCACATGGAGCGCCCCAAACAAAATACAGTGAAAGAAATTGACAAAACTTGTAAATGATGGTATGAAATAAACCAAAATGTATTTCTCACAAGTGTAGCAGGTTGTGAGAACGGTAAATGACTGTAGGCCTAATTAATCCACGCATGAACAGAAATTAATGTAACCAAATGACGGGAATTAACGGTACATTTACAACTGGTGACATACACTACCGGTCAAAAGTTTTAGAACACCTATTCATTCAAGGGTTTTTCTTTATTTTTTAAATGTTCTACATTGTAGAATAATAGTGAAGACATCAAAACTATGAAATAACACATTTGGAATCACGTAGTAACCAAAAAAGTGTTAAACAAATCAAAATATATTTTATATTTGAGATTCTTCAAATAGCCACCCTTTGCCTTGATGACAGCTTTGCACACTCTTGGCATTCTCTCAACCAGCTTCACCTGGAATGCTTTTCCAACAGTCTTGAAGGAGTTCCCACATATGCTGAGCACTTGTTGGCTGCTTTTCCTTCACTCTGCAGTCCGACTCATCCCAAACCATCTCAATTGGATTGAGGTCGGGGGATTGTGAAGGCCAGGTCATCTGATGCAGCAGTCCATCACTCTCCTTCTTGGTAAAATAGCCCTTACACAGCCTGGAGGTGTGTTGGGTCATTGTCCTGTTGAAAAGCAAATGATAGTCCCACTAAGCCCAAACCAGATGGGATGGCGTATCGCTGCAGAATGCTGTGGTAGCCATGCTGGTTAAGTGTGCATTGAATTCTAAATAAATCACAGACAGTGTCACCAGCAAAGCACCCCCACACCATAACACCTCCTCCTCCATGCTTTATGGTGGGAAATACACATGCGTAGATAATCCGTTCACCCACATCGCGTCTCACAAAGACACGGCGCTTGGAACCAAAAATGTCCAATTTGGACTCCAGAACAAAGGACACATTTCCACTGGTCTAATGTCCATTGCTCGTGTTTCTTGGCCCAACCAAGTCTCTTCTTATTATTGGTGTCCTTTAGTAGTTGTTTCTTTGCAGCAATTCGACAATGAAGGCCTGATTCACACAGTCTCCTCTGAACAGTTGATATTGAGATGTGTCTGTTACTTGAACTCTGTGAAGCATTTATTTGGGCTGCATTTTCTGAGGCAGGTAACTCTAATGAACTTATCCTCTGCAGCAGAGGTAACTCTGGGTCTTCCATTCCTGTGGTGGTCCTCATGAGAGCCAGTTTCATCATAGCGCTTGATGGTTTTTGTGACTGCACTTGAAGAAACTTTCAAAGTTCTTGAAATGTTCCGTATTGACTGACCTTCATGTCTTAAAGTAATGATGGACTGTCGTTTCTCTTTGCTTATTTGAGCTGTTCTTGCCATAATATGGACTTGGACTTTTACCAAATAGGGCTATCTTCTGTATACCCCCCCTACCTTGTCACAACACAACTGATTGGCTCAAACGCATTAAGAAGGAAATAAATTCCACAAAGAAATTTTTAA
Organism: Coregonus clupeaformis; assembly: GCF_020615455.1. NCBI lineage: Eukaryota > Metazoa > Chordata > Actinopteri > Salmoniformes > Salmonidae > Coregonus > Coregonus clupeaformis. Next base: position 20,971 of record NW_025534436.1, read on the forward strand.
GAAGGCACATCTGTTAATTGAAATGCATTCCAGGTGACTACCTCATGAAGCTGGTTGAGAGAATGCCAGGAGTGTGCAAAGCTGTCAGCATGGCAAAGGGTGGCTATTTGAAGAATCTCAAATATAAAATATATTTTGATTTGTTTAACACTTTTTTGGTTACTACGTGATTCCAAATGTGTTCCAAACAGGTTCGAAGTCCAACAGTAAGACTGTGCTCCAGCAGCCTGTGTCTGAGTCAGTCCAGCCAGGAGACTCTGTGACTCTGAACTGTACAATACACACTGAGACCTGCGCAGGAGAATACAGTGTCTATTGGTTCAGACATGGCTCAGGAGAATCCCGTCAAGGAATTATTTACACCCATGGAGACAGGAGTAGGGCTGTTGGCCCTATTACCGCCACACTGGCGGTCACGAGTCATGAAGGCAGTCAAATTCTACGTGACCGCTTAGTCGCGGTAATTAGGCTTCTCCAAGCTTTGATGCTGCTGATGGTCATTAGTAGCCTACCAAACATGCTAACTGCCTGGTACTCAGCACTCTACACCGGAATGGAAACCCAACGCACCCTAATCACCTCCAGCGCACCTGCACCTAATCATCTCATCACCACCCCTAGTTAGTCCTGGACTGTTCAGTACTGTGTTGTGTGTGATTGTTTAGCTTCGTGTCGTGTACTCAATCATTGTTATTTCTCTTTGTCATTGTTTAAGTAAACCTTGACCTTGTTAATTCCTACGTCTGCGTCCTGCCTCTTCGTATCCTCAGTACTCGTCACAGAATCACACACCAAATGAAAATGGATGCAGCAGGAGTTTCCCAGTGCCTCGACCAGCACCATCAGCAGCTTGCCCAGTTGAACGCCGCCATGCAGGAAGTGCTCCAAACTCTGCATAATCTGCCAAGCGCTCCGGTTCCACTTCAGGGAGAGGCGAGTGCCCCCAATCCACCTGTTCCCGGGCTATCACCCACTTCTGCAGGAACCCTCGCCCTACCGGAGCGCTTTGACGGTAAAACTACTAAATGTAGTGGCTTCCTGCTACAGGTTTCCCTTTATCTGGCGCGTCAGCCTGGGGCATATCCATCTGACCAAGCCAGGATAGCGCTGGTGATTTCGCTACTTAAAGGGAAGGCGCTGGACTGGTCCAAGGCAGTCTGGGAAGGAGAGGAGGCAGTGGCACTACCCTACCCCACCTTCCTCGCTCGGTTCAGGGCGGTGTTTGATCATCCCACGGAGGGAAAGGACGGGGGTGCGCGTCTCCTCCATCTACAACAGAGAGAGGGGCCCGCGTCCGAGTACCTTCTGAGTTTTCGCACGGTGGCGGCGTCTTCCGGCTGGAATGAGCGTGCTCTGCGCACGGCCTTCAGGAGAGGCTTATGGGAGGACATCAAGACCGAACTCGCATGTCGGGATGCCGAGATGGACCTTGATACCCTCATCACCACGTCCATCCGTCTTGACGACATGTTGAGAGAGACGGCGTTCCCAACACCTCCCGGAGTCTCGACTCTCACCCCGTCTGAGCTATGGAAGCCGCCCTGCTTCCGAGTCCTCACCCATGGAGGTGGGCAGCACCCCCTACACCACCACACATCTCCTGGCGGCTCCCTATCTAGGCGGTATGACTCCCGTCGTCGCTCCGTGAGTTTTACCATTGTTTTTAGTTCCCATAGCGGTGTCTGGTTATTCCTTCTCTTCCATTTCTACTGCTATGATTGATTCCGGATCAGCGGGGAACCTTATAGATAGGGAGCTGGTCTCTGAATGGGGGTTGCCCACCGTGCCATTGCCATCTTCGCTCCACGTCACCTCACTGGACAATATATCCCTTGGATCAGGCACCATTACGCATGTCACTCTCCCCATCACTATCACCATTCCCACACTACCGGAGAACCACGAGGAGCTGTCATTCCACATCGTCACGTCACCCCTTCACCGGATCGTTTTGGGATTGCCCTGGCTCATACTACACAACCCCACCATCAATTGGAGCATCAAGAGTATCACAGCCTGGTCTACCTCATGCCGGAAGACCTGCCTGCCGGTGGTTTGTTGTTCCACATAAGTGGAGAGTCCTGAGTCCGCCCTCCAGCCCAACATTCCACGTGAGTACTCAGATCTCTCCGATGTCTTCTCTTCAGTAAAGGCTACGTGTCTCCCTCCTCACAGGCCCTGGGATTGCGCCATTGACCTGCTGGAGGGACAACACCCCCCGAATAGTCGCATTTATCCCCTTTCCATGGCGGAGACTGAGGCCATGGAGAAGTATGTGGCGGAGACCCTGAAACAGGGGTTCATCAGACGCTCTACCTCTCCTGCCTCCACCAGCTTCTTCTTCGTGGCCAAAAAGGACAGAGGACTGAGACCATGGATTGACTACAGGGGGCTGAACGCAGTCACCACCAAGTACCGGAACCCCCTCCCTCTGGTTCCGTCGGTCATCGAGCAGCTACGAGGGGCCCGGTACTTTACCAAGTTGGACCTGAGGAGTGCCTACAACCTGATCCGAATCCGGGAAGGAGACGAGTGGAAGACGGCATTCAGCACTACTTCAGGCCACTATGAATACTGCGTCATGCCCTACGGCCTCGCCAACGCACCTTCTGTGTTCCAGTCCTTCGTCAATGACGTGATCCGGGACATGCTGAGTAGACAGGTGGTGGTGTACATCGACAATATCCTGATCTACTTGGCTCGTTCGAGGAGCACGTCAGGGACGTCCGAGCTGTCCTACTCCGCCTCCGGGAACACAGCCTGTTGGTAAGGGGGAGAAATGCGAATTCCACCAACAGGCCATCTTCTTCCTGGGATACCGGATCAGTCCTCAGGGGGTGTTCATGGAAGGAGTGAAGACGACTCGTCCTTTCATCCTGGAGGTGGACGCATCGGAGGAGGGCGTGGGTGCGGTCCTCTCCCAGCGGCACGGTAAGCCAGAGAAAATGTATCCCTGAGCCTTTTTCTCTAAAAAGCTTACCCCCGCAGAGAGGAACTATGGAGTTGGAGACAGGGAGCTGTTGGCGGTGGTTCTCACTCTGGAGGAATGGAGACACTGGCTGGAGGGCGCAGTCCATCCATTCTGGATTCTTACTGACCACCGGAATTTGGAGCACATACGGACAGCGAAACGGATTAACTCTCGTCAAGCCAGGTGGGCCCAATTTCTCACTCGCTTCCAATTCATTCTGCCCTACCGACCAGGATCCCAGAATGTGAAGGCCGACGCACTCTCCAGGATGCACCATACCGGAGAAAGGAAGGATCTGGGGGGTCCTATCCTGCCCTCGTCTCATCGTTGCACCTGTCGTTTGGGATGTGGACGAAGACATCCACCTGGCGGCTCAGGAGGAACCAGCGCCTGCCAACGCCCCTCCGTGGCGCGTGTATGTACCCACCAGTGTCCGTGACTGCCTGCTGATCTGGGCGCACACCACCCTTACAGCAGGGCACTCTGGTATTACGCAGACCCTGCATTCTCTAGCACAAAAGTACTTGTGGCCCACCTTGGCTTCTGATGTCTCCCGCTATGTCAACTCCTGTTCCGTATGTGCCCAAATGAAGACACCTTGGAACGCCCCGGCAGGCAAACTAGTTCCTCTCCCAGTGCCTCAGCGACATTGGTCACACCTGTCAATAGACTTTGTCACCGACCTTCCACGTTCTGACGGCTTCACCACTATCATGGTGGTCGTAGATCGGTTCTCCAAATCATGCCGTTTTTTGCCACTAACTGGTCTTCCATCTGCTCTCCAGGTCGCTGAGGTCCTGTTCCAACAGGTCTTCCGGCATTATGGACTTCCGGAGGACATTGTCTCGGACCATGGCCCCCAATTCACCTCCCGAGTGTGGAAGGCTTTCCTGGAGAAGATCGGGGCCACGGCCAAACTCACGTCCGGGTATAAGCCTCAGTCGAATTGGCATGCGCATGAACCAGGAGCTGGGGAGGTTTCTTCGTTGCCACTTTCAGGACCGGCAGGGTGAGTGGGCTAGGTTTCTTCCCTGGGCAGAATATGCCCAGAACTCCCTTGTTCACTTCTCGACGGGGCTCACTCCCTTCCAGTGCGTCCTGGGGTACCAGCCGGCCCTGGCCCCTTGGACACCCAGCCAGACCGATGCGCCCGCTGTCGACGAGTGGTTCCACAGGGCCGGCCAGGTCTGGGACGCTGCCCATGTCCATCTCCAGAGGGCCATTCATCGGTAGAAGGACCAAGCTGACCGCCACCGCAGTGAGGCCCCTGTATTCCAGCCTGGGGATCGTGTTTGGCTGTCCACAAAAAACCTCCCTCTCCGCCTGCCCTGCAAGAAACTGAGCCCCCAGTTTGTGGGCCGTTTTTAAGGTCCTCCGGCGGATAAATGAGGTATCATACCGGCTGCTCCTTCCCCCTCACTACCGTGTCTCACCCACTTTTCATGCATCTCTCCTCAGGCCGGTGGTTCCTGGTCCCCCGGGGTACGCCTCCTCCGCCCCTGGACATTGACAGGAGTCCGGCGTATGCGGTGAGGGACCTGCTGAACTCCAGGTTCTGTGGGGGATGGCTCCATTACCTGGTGGACTGGGAGGGGTATGGTCCTGAGGAGAGGAGCTGGGTTCCGGCTGGGGACGTCCTGGACCCCGACCTAATTCGGGACTTCCACCGTCGCCGCCCTGACCGGCCCGCTCCTCGTCCTCTGGGTCGTCCTCCTGGCCGGCGACGTCCAGCAGCTGGAGCCGCGCGTCCGAGGTGGGGGGGGTACTGTCACGTCTCCTCCCATTGCTCCACTCCGGCGCTCTGATTCGCCGGTCTACTGAGCCACCGGTCTGAGCGCACCATCTCGGCAACACCGGAATGGAAACCCAACACACCCTAATCACCTCCAGCGCACCTGCACCTCATCTCATCACCACCCCTATTTAGTCCTGGACTGTTCAGTACTGTGTTGTGTGATTGTTTAGCTTCGATCGTGTACTCTATCATTGTTATTTCTCTTTGTCATTGTTTAAGTAAACCTTGACCTTGTTAATTCCTGCGTCTGCGTCCTGCCTCTTCGTATCCTCAGTGCTCGTCACAGCTATTTAAGTGCATGGATGACATGTATTTTTACCCCTGCCCCTGTTTCGAGACAGGTGCATGACAATGGTCCATTCTTAATCAAAACAAACTAGTGTAGCCCACAGCCATATGCCATAGCCAGATCAGGACCTAACATAAGGACAACTCAGAGTATGCTATTCTGTTCTTCTGAAATAGACTACATTTTCTTAATATCTTTAGACCTGTCTAAAATAAATAATGGATTTATTGTGTTGGTGAAGGCTATATTACATGGATTTATTATAATTTTTTTAAATGTAGATGTTCCAAAGGTCTGCATGAGTGGCTTGTAGGCTATGTGTGGAAGCCAGGATATGCTAAATGTGTTTATGTTAATTAACGGTCAATTACCATGAGACAGGCAGCTATTTGCTTGACAATCACTGGCTGACTAAATTTTTATTACCTCCACAGCCCTATTCAGGAGTGATTAGTGTGAGAACAGCTGGGTCTCCTACACAGAGCTGTGTCTACAACCTCCCCAAGAGGAACCTCGGCCTCTCTGATGCTGGGATTTACTACTGTGCTGTGGCCTCATGTTGGGAGATACTGTTTGGAGATGGCACCAAGCTGAACATTCATGGTAAATATGTTATGCTTGTATATTAACAATATAGAAATATGACCCTTAGTTATTACACTGTATTAGCCAATACTATGTTATATACAATGATAAAATATAAAAGGTTTAATTCTTTCAGGTGGTGATATTCATGTGGCGACTGAAGCAGTTATGAGGGTCCTTGTAATATTTCTCTTCAGACTGTCAATAAATAAATGAATCTTGATTGAAACAAAATGCCAGAATTACACAGTAGTTATAGTCTGATATGTAAACATACTCAAGCGACTGATGGGAGGTATTTCACAGCCGATGCTATATGAGAGCATACACAACGTGTGTCTCAGAAACGTCTCCACCCTGCACTCTCCCGCTTCCATGCTCTGATTTGTTCATTGAGAAGCTCAGTGCAGCGTAACTTTCTGTGTTTACCCTCCCGGAGGACCTGAGCCCTAGGATCATGCCTCAGGACTACCTGGCCGGATGACTCCTGGCTGTCCCCAGTCCTCTTGGTCATGCTGGTGCTCCAGTTTCAACTATTCTGCCTGCTGCTATGGAACCCTGACCTGTTCACCAGACGTGTTACCTTGTCCCGGACCTGCTATTTTCTCTCTCTCTCTCTCTCTCTCTCTCTCTCTCTCTCTCTCTCTCTCTCTCTCTCTCTCTCACTCTCACTCTCACTCTCTCACCTTCACTCCCTCTCTCTCACCTTCACTCTCTCTCTCTCACCTTCACTCTCTCTCTCACCTTCACTATTTTTCTCTCTCACTCTCACCTCTCTCTCACTTTCACTCTCTCTCACCTTCTCTCACTCTTACCTCTCTCTCATCTTCACTCTCTCTCTCACCTTCACTCTCTCTCACCTTCACTCTCTCTCTCTGTCTCTCACCTTCATTCTCTCTCTCTCACCTCCTCTCTCTTATCTTCACTCTTTCTCTCACCTTCACTCTCTCTCCTTCACTCTCACCTACCTTCACTCTCTCTCTCTCCTTCACTCTCTCTCTCTGTCTCTCACCTTCACTCTCTCTCTCTCACCTCCTCTCTCTCTCACCTTCTCTCTTTCTCTCTCACCTTCTCTCTTTCTCTCTCACCTTCTCACTCTCTCTCACCTCCTCTCTCTCTCTCTCTCTCTTATTTATCTCTCTCTCACCTTCACTCTCTCTCTCACCTTCACTCTCTCTCCTTCACTCTCTCTCACCTTCACACTCTCGCTCTCCTTCACTCTCTCTCACCTTCTCTCTCTCTCACTCTCACCTTCACTCTACTCTCTCACCTTCACTCACTCTCTCTCTCACCTTCACTCACTCTCTCTCTCTCACCTTCAGTCTCTCGCTCTCTCTCTCCTCTCTCTCTCTCACCTTCTCTCTCACCTTCACTCTCTCTCTCTCAACTTCACTCTCTCGCTCACCTTCACTCTCTCGCTCAGCTTCACTCTCTCTCGCTCTTACCTTCACTCTCTCTCGCTCTCAGCTTCACTCTCTCTCGCCTTCTCTCTCATCTTCTCTCTCACCTTCTCGCTCTCTCACCTTCTCTCCCACCCTCTCGCTCATCTTCTCTCTCTCGCTCACCTTCTCTCACTCGCTCACCTTCTCTCTCTCGCTCACCTTCTCTCTCTCGCTCACCTTCTCTCTCACCTTCTCTCTCTCTCTCACCTGCTGTCTCGACCTCTGAATGCTCGGCTATGAAAAGCCAACTGACATTTACTCCTGAGGTACTGACCTGTTGCACCCTCTACTACCGGCCCCAGCCCAAGGGTTAAATTAATCCATAATGTAAATTTAACCACCACTGCATAAAAGCTGCATTACTGGCTCTTGGTTTTCATCATAGGCGTCCAACATTAAATACTAATATTAGATGTAACACTAACAACATTTAATAATATATTTTTGTTGGCCTAATTTTAAACCTTTGTTTGTTACTAATACCTTATTTTTTTCATGAAGGAAGAGTTGACAAAACTATTGTGTCACTCAATCTTTATCTGCACTTTGTCCTCTTGTTGTATACTTTAGGGGCTCTTAAACTTTTTCAACTCGAGACCCAAATGAGAAATTGACTGTCCTCCCATGACCCAAATTATCCTCCAATGACCCAAAGTAAGAAGAAATAGTGTTTGATTATAGATGTATTCTCATAACTCAGGACCCATAGTTTAAGAAACCCTGCACAGTTTAGGGTTTGGAAAATGCTTTTAGGTTGTTGTGTTGTGGAAATTATCCCACCGCTGTCACCACTGGTAATAATTCTCCTCTTGGACACATGACTCACATCGTGATTCATGCGTCCAAAAAAATAACAACACTGCCTGTTAAATCAAAAATAAACAAATTAGAATAACAAATCAAATTAGAATTGCAACTCTTGATAACTCCATAAGGAAATAATTGTTTCCCATAAGGTAATGGTAAAATAGACTAGAGACAGGTGTCCCTCATTCAGGGGCAGCGCACTCTCTCTGTCCTTCTCGTGGTCCGAATCACACATGGGACTATTGATAAATGATCAACTTCTTCTAATTATTAGTGTTTACATAGCCCATTTAAATCTCACCCAATGTCTACAGTCTTTCTAGTGAGGGTGATCAGGCCTCATCAGGAAGTCAGAACAGAGGTCAGAGATCAGTCAGCCCTATTAAGTGAGTGTTTGTTTTCCTGTACCTCAGACCTTATTTAAGGATATTTCAAATATTTCAAACATTTTGTGTATCAGGTTTACATTGGGGTTTTCAGTACATTTCTTCTAATCAAGAGAATTGACATGTGTGCACCCAAAACTCTGACAATAGAAACTTCAGAAAATGTTATTTGTGTACAGCATCCTAAAATAAAAATAAAAAGACCACACACAATAAATCAAACAGAGTATTAACCACTAACAAATATTCATTAACAGGTGGGTTGTGTGTGGGTGCTGGCGTGTGTGTAGTAAAAATCGTAGGGTTAAAACAAACAAAATGGCCAGGCCTTACTTAATATGGGAGCTCCCTTATCAGCTGGATCTGGGTACCTTTAACTGCTCTCCTAATGCCATAGGAGCCTTTCAAAGGGAGAGATACAGAATCATTGATAAACCATGAAAAAAACTTGGTAGCGGACATTCCATCAGTCGTATACAGAATTATAATTCAGACACATCATATGATACAATGTCCCGTCAAGCTGAATAGGCACCTTCTAAAGTAAACAATCCCAGAGCCCCTCTCTTGTAATCATTGTCATTTTGACCTGTTGCATTGACATTCAATTCTGTACAAACTGTCCCAGGGACATAAACTTAGTAAAAATATAAAGCCTGTTGTTTAACAAGTCTGCTAGGACCTTCATGTCAGTGGGTGCTGTAGGTGGGTGTGGTGCAGGAATCAGGCGCAGGACGCAGAAACTTAGTCCAAAAGACTTTAGTGAAAACTCACTCAATACACGGGCCAAAAAGCCCAGAGACGAGAGAATACGCACACAGGCGTGAACCAAAATGCATCAGGTGACCATTTGTGAGGTCTGGGAAAAATGTAAGACATTTAGATTTTGGGGTGTAGTTACCCTTAAATGCAAGCGTGCACCAGGAAGAGACCTTTGTTTGGTTAAGCGGTGTTGCTGTAGAACAAATGGCCACTGGAGTGATGCAAATGATCACAGTATAATTCTGCCAGGCAGGCATAGGCTACTTTGTAGTTAACATTTACTTGCGAAGGTTTTGGGGAAAGCCATTCCTTCCCTACCAGAAGAAGGTTATCATTAGCATCATCGCTAACGGCTACACAAAGTGTAGACATACGCGCGCACCGCACACATGCACACAGACAGGGGCATTCCTGTGCCGTTTCAGAAAGTTCATGGAAATACGAATCACTGATGCATTTTGTTCATGTCTTATGATTGACTTGGGCAAATGAATGCGTTTTCTAACAAGTTGAATAGATATAGTTGATTTCTTACTAAGTTCAATAAATGTTTGAATATTGTTGAATTTCGGTTTAATGTCTGGATTCCGTGATTCGGTCCGCAACGCCTATTTTATAGGGCCCTAGTCAATGAACTTGTCATAAATCAACATAGGATATGCCCTCTTCCCCCCAACAAGACTCAAAATATATATATATATATATATATATATATATTGGAAATGTAAGCAAGGGTTGAGCTTCTTCAGTTTGTGTCACAAAGTGGATACGTTTCTGTGTCCCTTTCAGAGTGAGTGACACATTGACTTTATATAGTGTACCAAGAGCAGTTCCCTCGCTTATGGCCATACCATTCTGAATACGCCTGATCTCGGAAGCTAAGCAGGGTCGGGCCTGGTTAGTACTTGGATGGGAGACCGCCTGGGAATACCAGGTGCTGTAAGCTTTTTGTCCCAGTAGAGCGTGCTCTTGTGTCATGGAGCAACTGCCTTTTATTTTACATTTGAGTCATTTAGCAGGCGCTCTTATCCATAGAGATTTACAGGAGCAATTAGGGTTAAGTGCCTTGCCTAGTCGGCACGTGGTTTCGAACCAGCGAGCTTTCGGTTACTGGCCCAACGCTCTTAACTGCTAGGCTACCTGCCGCCCGCTAGTTAGCCTAATGTGGACTCATTAACGAGGGTCATTACAATATCAAAGAGGTGTTCCTACAGAAAACTAGGCCTATTGTACGAAGCTGTATTGTTGCAAGGCATACAACATACCTGTGTAGATTCAATTTTCCCAGGTATAGAGACAAACTCATAGATGCCAAAGTCTTCCGTTGCATCCTCATGACCTGTAAGTACAATGTAGTTGATGGTTAGCATCTTCACCTGATATACTTTATGGTGTCAATGTAGTGTCCTCTCTATTTACTTCCTGTTTCTTGTTCCTTCCTAGTAGGTTATTTGATTTAGGACATGTGTCACTTTTGGTTTGGGGAAAACTGAATACTGCCCCACCATAGTTAAATGTATTCAACTCAGTTCACTAAAGCACAGACAGATCCAACTGAAACTTGAAGAGATTAGCAACCGAGCTTCTGGGCTAATATGCCTGCACAAGACAAACAAGTATAATTACTGTAATTGTTCTATGTTATTGAAGGGTTTATGAGGAGTATTGTTTGGCTAGGGCTATGTACACGACACTGCCTAACAACAGGCAGGAATGTAAGGGTATAAGGTGAACATTGCAGGTACAGAGAGGGAGCTTACCTGAACGGTGTGGGCGCTTCTGTTCTGTCAAAGGTCTGCGTGGGAGAGGCAAAGCAATTGTAATTTAACCCATTTACTGTAGTTAGGCTACCTAGACAGAGGTTATCTTTATTCGTGTGTAAGCACTGATCAGTAAGGGTCTTACCTGCTATAGATGTTCATGAGAACTGTAAAATAAACAGTAGATGTTTTAATACTACATCTTTCACTCTTTAATAACAACAACTATTTCTATTTTACAGGCAAGTGTTCGGCCTTTGTTAAGTTGAATGCCTTTTCCTCAGATAAACATGTAATTTTGCCACAGATGCTGTTTGAGTTTGACATACTGTAACATTGGCAGATGATTGGCATGTACTGTATAGTTAACAAACTTCAAAATCTAGTGTCTACAGTAGTGTCTAGTGTCTACTGTAGTGTCTAGTGTCTAGTGTCTACAGTAGTGTCTAGTGTCTACAGTAGTGCCTAGTGTCTACAGTAGTGCCTAGTGTCTACAGTAGTGTCTAGTGTCTACAGTAGTGTCTAGTGTCTACAGTAGTGCCTAGTGTCTACAGTAGTGCCTAGTGTCTACAGTAGTGCCTAGTGTCTACAGTAGTGTCTAGTGTCTACAGTAGTGTCTAGTGTCTACAGTAGTGCCTAGTGTCTACAGTAGTGCCTAGTGTCTACAGTAGTGTCTAGTGTCTACAGTAGTGTCTAGTGTCTACAGTAGTGTCTAGTGTCTACAGTAGTGTCTAGTGTCTACTGTGGTTACAGTTGCTGCTATCACCCTAAGTCATTATGAAGATAACCATAACATTTACCTCTCCTGGGATGATGACAGCTCCTTCTGAAGTAGATCAGTAACATACAGCTAATGATGAACAGACAGGACAGAGTGATGCCAGCTAGAGGAGAGAATGATCTGCTCTCCTGGACATATCTCTCCTTTCCTACAAATAAAAGAGAATAACCATAACCTCTTGCAGAATAAGTGCCTCTATTAAAACCCCTCCTGAAAACCCACTTTTATAAAACAAACTTCTAATGTATGATTTAATATAGCTATTTTGTTTTCCTTCTCCATTGTTCTGTCTCTGTATCTTCTGTAGTACTTTTATTAATTTTTTATTATGCACTTGATGAGAAGCACTTTGTTAAACGGTTATCGAAAAGCATTCTATAAATAAAGTTATTATTATTTCATTCAGAGTCACATTTCAAAACTTTAAACAGGGCCGGTTCCCAGACACAGATTAAGCCCAGTCCTGGACTAAGAAGCTCTTTCAATGGAGAATATCTATTGAGAATGCTTGTTAGTCCAGGACTAGACATAATCTGTGACTGGGAAACAGGCCCTGAAGGTTTAGTGACTACATTCTACTCATTTGAGAAGAGAGTCCAAGGTGAGAGTAAACCTGTCAACCCAGACTTGGTGGACAGTTAGTGTGTTTAGTTTGCTCATTGACTTTTTAGATAATTGTCAATAGGATATATATATTTACAGCGTCATTTGCTATACAGTAGCCAAGATGATGTGTATCTTTTTCAATTTGGAGACTGAAACCACCTACGCATAGAAACTCCATACATGCAGTAAAACATTGTCAACAATGAGACCAGCTGTTATTTTTCTCTGTTTACTCTCCCATAGAGCCAGTGGACTTTTACACAGGCCTGAGTGACCGGCACTTGGCAACTAAGGAGAAATACAATATTTATGATTCACCTTGTGTGGATGGATTAACTGGCTCTGTTCTAAAGGTACCTTTCATTTGGACTCTCTGCAAGCAAGGTTACTGCTCATATTTAGACAAGTCATACTTTACAAACTATTTAGGTTTCAAATGTAGGTTACATTTGTCCCTTTGACATTATGCCTCATCTTCTCTTCTTTGTGGTCTTCACCTTGGTACCTCATGGCATGATAAGGTGCACAGTGTGTATCCAGACCTGATTCCCAGTTCCACCTACGCTATGCCAGCACCCCAGGGCTGTGTGTGTGTGTTCCCAGTCCCTCCTACGCTCCCTCCAGCACCCTAGGCTAGTAGCCCAGCCCAACTTTACCCACCTGTCCCCAGGCTGGCCACCACCAGGGTGAACTGGGTCTCGTCCTGCTTCTGGGTCACGTTGTTAAAGGCCCTACACAGGAACTCCTCAGCCTGGGCTAGCTTGTAGGAGGTGACCTCCAGGCGCAGTCCCACAGTGATGACCTCAGTGGCGTTGTTGGTCTTGGAGATCCACATACAGCTGTTGGGAGGGTTGGAGTCGGCCTGACAGTCGAAGAACACCAGCTCACCAGGGTTCACTGTGAAGACCTCCCCAGTCCGCAGACCATGGTCAGACTTCACAGCCAGGTTGTAGGGGCCATCTGGGAGATATCAGAGTGGTTCATATTGTCACAAACCGGCACTCTGGGAACATAGTTTTATGATCGACTTCAAACTCTATTGGTACTGTGGAAATCTAGGATCCTTTGGCAGCTAGGATAAATTGTTTTGTTATCAATAATTCAGAATGTCATTAACTGACCAAACATGTCGTCCTATTGTGAGGCTGCTTTTGGCTCTTCGCCACTACAAATCAGGTTACAAGACATATAGTGGTTTCACTGCTACAGGGACTAGTGGTAGATTTAGCCACGACTGTGTTGGTCCAGGTCTTCTCACTTCCTTTAGCCAAACAGGTGGCAATTACTGTATTTTGATTTATTTGTATTATCAGAGTGTTAGCCTGAAGAAACGCCATACATGTATGGGACTTATGTCAAAAGTATCCTCCCATATAGGCTAACCTCCAAACCTGCCACAACCAGCCTGGTTTCCTTAACCTAACAGAGTCACGGTAGAGATACTGCAGTACTGACATGATAGTATCGCCATAGAACAGTGGACCTCTGTCAGACATAGACTCCCATGCAAATTTCAGCCACTTCTGTTTTCCGACCTCACTGAGCTCTCTTATGTTTTGAATTTACATACTGGTATTACTCATAGAATACCAAGAGGATGGAAGTCTTTACACTTCTGTAAAATGTGGAAAATACAGTGCAGGAAATTGTGTCATTAAGTTCCTTCCCCAGGCTCTTATTTACAAATGTTTACATGTATTCTGCAGTGACTAGCTCATGAATAGCAAACATTATGTTCTATTGTGACCCATGTTGTATGAGACGTAGTTGTATGAGACGCAGTTGTAGAACTACAGTAATGTGCTGTTATAGACAGACCTACAGTAATGTTCAGTTATAGACAGACCTACAGTAATGTGCTGTTATAGACAGACCTACAGTAATGTGCTGTTATAGACAGACCTACAGTAATGTTCAGTTATAGACAGACCTACAGTAATGTTCAGTTATAGACAGACCTACAGTAATGTGCTGTTATAGACAGACCTACAGTAATGTGCTGTTATAGACAGACCTACAGTAATGTTCAGTTATAGACAGACCTACAGTAATGTGCTGTTATAGACAGACCTACAGTAATGTGCTGTTATAGACAGACCTACAGTAATGTTCAGTTATAGACAGACCTACAGTAATGTGCTGTTATAGACAGACCTACAGTAATGTGCTGTTATAGACAGACCACATAGACAGACCTACAGTAATGTGCTGTTATAGACAGACCTACAGTAATGTGCTGTTATAGACAGACCTACAGTAATGTGCTGTTATAGACAGACCTACAGTAATGTACTGTTATAGACAGACCTACAGTACTTACAGAAGACACTGAGGTCCAGGGTGTGGCTCTGTCTCTGGCTGATGTGGTTCCTGGCCAGGCAGCGATACTGTCCAATGTCCTTCTTCTTCACAGGGCTTATCACCAGAGTAGAGTTGTCCTGGGAGAACTGATGGCGATCACTAACATCTAGGGGCATGTTGTTCCTCAGCCACTGGTACTGGACCCTGGTTCCGTTCTCCACCCTACAGGTCCACGTCACGTTCTCCTTGTCCTCAACAACTGTAGAAGATGGTGCCTTCTGGATAACTGGGGTGGACACAGGTACTGGAGAAGGGGAGAGATGAAACAGTAGGATGATGATAGGCACATATTAAGTGCAGCCAAATAAGCCACAAAAGTACAAATCTTTCTAGTTACTTAATAAACCTAGTTACTGAAGGAACCTAGTTACTGAGGGATCCTAGTTACTGAAGGATCCTAGTTACTGAAGGAACCTAGTTACTGAAGGATCCTAGGTACTGAAGGAACCTACTTACTGAAGGAACCTAGTTACTGAAGGATCCTAGTTACTGAAGGAACCTAGTTACTTAATAAACCTAGTTATTGAAGGAACCTAGTTACTGAAGGATCCTAGTTACTGAAGGAACCTAGTTACAGAACGATCCTAGTTACTGAAGGAACCTAGTTACTGAAGGAACCTAGTTACTGAAAGATCCTAGTTACTGAAGGAACCTAGTTACTTAATAAACCTAGTTACTGAAGGAACCTAGTTACTGAAGGATCCTAGTTACTGAATGAACCTAGTTACTAAAGGATTCTAGATACTGAATGAACCTAGTTACTGAATGAACCTAGTTACTGAATGAACCTAGTTACTGAATGAACCTAATTACTGAATGAACCTAGTTACTGAAGGATCCTAGTTACTGAATGAACCTAGTTACTGAATTAACCTAGTTACTGAAGGATCCTAGTTACTGAATGAACCTAGTTACTAAAGGATTCTAGATACTGAATGAACCTAGTTACTGAATTAACCTAGTTACTGAATGAACCTAGTTACTGAAGGATCATAGTTACTGAATGAACCTAGTTACTGAAGGATCCTAGTTACTGAATGAACCTAGTTACTGAATTAACCTCGTTATTTGATTGTGTTGCTTTTTATTTTATTTTTTACTTTAGTTTATTTAGTAAATATTTTCTTAACTCTATTTCTTGAACTGCATTGTTGGTTATGGGCTTGTAAGTAAGCATTTCACTGTAAGGTCTACACCTGTTGTATTCGGCGCATGTGACAATTACAATTTGATTTGATTTGATCAAGGCAAAAATAAACATATTTCTTACCCTCTTAATACGTCTTTTATATTGCTTTAATAAATCTATAAAGGACTATACAGTCTGACAGATAAGATTCTCTGGTGTCCACTAACTCACCATCTACGGTGACGTGGACAGTCCTCTCGGCCCTGACGAGCTCCTGTCTCTGGGGGAGCTGAATGTCCAGGTCCAGGTGATAGTCCCCCTCCGCCGCCTCGTCCAGCCTGGGGATCAGGAGAGAGGCGTTGGGGGGCTGGAAGCCGTAGCGGTTCCTGTGTCTCATCGAGGCCACCATGATGGCTGTGTGGTTGTGGAATGTCACCAGGAGGGTTTTGGGGCCCCCCGGCCGGGTCTGGTACCAGCTGCCCTGGATCTCAACGTCCTCCAATCGGAAGTAAGTCTCCACGGAGAGGAGGAGGGACTTCCCTATGACACCATGGAGCACGGACGGAACATGGACGATCTCTGAGTTTACTTCTGAGGATGGAGGGAAGGATGGGGTGAGAGAGAGAGAGCATTATAGAGGGAAGGAAGGGGTGAGAGAGAGAGAGAGAGAGAGAGAGCATTATAGAGGGAAGGAAGGGGTGAGAGAGAGAGAGAAAGAAAGAGAGAGAGAGAGAGAGAGAGAGAGAGAGAGAGAGAGAGAAAGAGAGAACATTTTAACAAATAATCTCAGAGGGTGGGCCTGTTCATGTGTTGGGCCACTGTGTTTCCTACCCATAAAGTCGTATCCTCAGCGCCACCCAGAAGTTCCTCGACCCGTTTCAGTTTGCCTATCAGCCCAGCAGAGGAGTTGATGATGCCATTCTTCCTCTCCTCAACATGGTCTATAGACATCTAGAGGGCGCTAAATCCCATGTCAGGGTTCTGTTTATTGACTTTTCTTCTGCCTTCAACACAATCCAGCCTTCCATTCTGGCACAGAGACTCATTAGGCCTGCTGGCTCCCTTCCTCTGCGGAAGCATAGTTCCCGCTCAGCCCAGTCAAAACTGTTCGCTGCTCTGGCACCCCAATGGTGGAACAAGCTCCCTCACGACGCCAGGACAGCGGAGTCACTCACCACCTTCCGGAGACATTTGAAACCCCACCTCTTTAAGGAATACCTGGGATAGGATAAAGTAATCCTTCTCCCCCCCCCAAAAAATTGTAAAGTGGTTATCCCACTGGCTATAGGGTGAATCCACCAATTTGTGAGTCGCTCTTGATAAGAGCGTCTGCTAAATGACGTAAATGTGCCCTTGAGCAAGGCACTTAACCCTAATTGCTCCTGTAAGTCGCTCTGGATAAGAGCGTCTGCTAAATGACTAAAATGTAATGTAAATGATTAGGGACCTCTCCTTAGATGGGGGGCTGGTTTTGTGACTGTTAGACTTCCTGAGCCGAGGTCACAGCGGGTCAAGGTGGGTCCTCACGTGTCGGACATACGCACCACCAACACCCCACAGGGATGTGTTTTGTCCCCACTCCTGTACATCTTGTAAACAAATAGTTGTACTAGTTCCCATCCTGACAGACACCTTGTCAAGTTTGCTGATTACACTGCCTTGATCAGCCTGTTGCATGGTGACGAGGAACACCATGGCCCGGTCCTAAATGACTTTGTAGAGTGGTGTGATGAATCACACTTGGTCCTCAATACCAACAAGACCAAAGAGATGTGCATAGACTTCAGGAAGCGAACAACACCCACCTCTGCAACATCTATCAGAGTTCAGAACATAGAGATCGTAGAGGACTACAAATATCTGGGTGTCCTCTTGGACAATAAGCTTCAGTGGAGTAAATATACAGACCTGATCTACACAAAGCGTCAGCCGAGACTGTACTTTCTCAGAAAGCTGGGATCTTTTAATGTTGACTGGACTATACTGACTCTGTTCTACAAATCTTTCATTGAGAGTATCTTAACTTTTGTATTGTTTGTTGGTTTTGGTAATGCCATTGTCAGCCAGAAAATGCTGAGAGGGATTATCACCACAGCAAGCAAGGTACTTGGAGTCAAACAGACAGGCTTGGATGAGATCTTTAATGTCAGGGCCCTCAGCAGGCTCACAAAAACATTTTAGACCCAAACCACCCCCTGTACCCGGACTTTGAACTACTCTCCTCTGGGTGAAGGTATAGGGCACCCCCCGGCAGGAAAAACACCACTAGACAGTGATTTGTACCAGGTGTGATATCCCTCCTAAACAGCTTGGGCTAATATTCCTATCCACCCTGTAAGGCCAGCAGACTAGTCTCTTTCATTGGTATATACTGTATGTAACTGTAGTGAATTTAGTATTTTCAATTTGTTGGCTACTGTATTTAAACGCCACTTTAAACATGTACAGTTGAAGTCGGAAGTTTACATACACCATAGCCAAATACATTTAAACTCAGTTTTTCACAATTCCTGACATTTAATCCTAGTAAAACATTCCCTGTTTTAGGTCAGTTAGGATCACCACTTTATTTTAAGAATGTGAAATGTCAGAATAATATTAGAGAGAGTGATTTATTTCAGCTTTTCTTTCTTTCATCACATTCCCAGTGGGTCAGAAGTTTACATAAACTCAATTAGTATTTGGTAGCATTGCCTTTAAATTGTTTAACTTGGGTCAAACATTTCAGGTAGCTTTCCACAAGCTTCCCACAATAAGTTGGGTGAATTTTGGCCCATTCCTCTTGACAGAGCTGGTGTAACTGAGTCAGGTTTGTAGGCCTCCTTGCTCGCACACGCTTTTTCAGTTTTGCCCACACTTTTTCTATAGGATTGAGGTCAGGCCTTTGTGATGGCCACTCCAATAGCTTGACTTTGTTGTCCTTAAGCCATTTTGCCACAACTTTGGAAGTATGCTTGGGGTCATTTTCCATTTGGAAGACCCAAGCTTTCACTTCCTGAGTGATGTCTTGAGATGTTGCTTCAACATATCCACATAACTTTCCTTCCTCATGATGCCATCTATTTTGTGAAGTGCACCAGTCCCTCCTGCAGCAAAGCACCTCCACAGCATGATGCTTCCACCCCTGTGCTTCACGGTTGGGATGGTGTTCTTCGGCTTGCAAGTTCCCCCTTTTTCCTCCAAACATAACGATGGTCATTATGGCCAAACAGTTCTATTTTTGTTTCATCAGACCAGAGGACATTTCTCCAAAAAGTACCATCTTTGTCCCCATGTGCAGTTGCGAACCGTAGTATGGCTTTTTTATGACGGTTTTGGAGCAGTGGCTTCTTCCTTGCTGAGCGGCCTTTCAGGTTATGTCGATATAGGACTCGTTTTACTGTGGATATAGATACCTTTGTACCTGTTTCCTCCAGCATCTTCACTCAGAAAACCAGTCAGTATCTGTTTTTACCACCATTTGCCTCATGCAACGCGAATGGCACAACAATGGGCCTCAGGATCTCATCACGGTATCTCTGTGCATTCAAATTGCCATCGATAAAATGCAATTGTGTTTGTTGTCCGTAGCTTATGCCTACCCATACTATAACCCCACCGCCATTACTGGAAAACCTATCGTGTATTTGTCTGGAGCTGGTGAGTCAGAACCACAGGGGACTAGACGCCCTGCATTCACAGACCATTTTGTCTGCGTCCCAAATGGATGTAGGGCCCATAGGGCTCTGGTCAAACGTAATGCACTATATAGGGAATAGGGTGCCATTTGGGACAGACGTTGATATTCAGTAGGTTTTAAGGTGTGGTTGCATGTTTGTCGTGGCCGCATCGTCACTCTTGATGTTCTTTTTCCAGATTGCAAGTGAAACACCTTTAGATGTGGTAAGTACCAGTTGGTTACTTTTCTTTTCCTCACACTAGCTTGTTTAAGATACGAATGCAACACCCCAGTATGTCTGCAGGGGCTGGTCACTGAGATTTACAACATGAAACATGCTACTAGACTAACCTTCAAAGTAAATAAGTTACAAGTCTAAACTGGCCCGTCCTTGTCTTTCCCCAGCTAATGGAAACCTCAGGGACAGACATCCTGAACGACTCTGATGTCAGAGCTCCCATCAGCCCCCTACACTTAGCTGTGAGTAAAGCCTACCTGCTCCTGTAGGGGTCTCGCCACATGACAAATGGCACCCTCTTCCCTATTTAGTGCACTACTTTTGACCAGAACCTTATGGGCCCAGATCAAAAGTACTGCACTACATGGGCCCATAAGGTTCTGGTCAAAAGTAGTGCACTAAATAGGGAAGAGGGTGCCATTCGATAAAGAATTCGCAAAAAAAATGGATGATAAACTAATAAAAGTTCTCAATTGACAATTATGCTTGTCAGTATACCAGAGTGAAAGTGAACGTTTTGTTACCTGTATTTAGTGTTTAAAGGAGGAGGAGGGAGGAGGGAGGAGGAGGAGGAGGAGGAGGAGTGGGAGGAGGAGGAGGAGGAGGAGGAGGAGGAGGGGGGAGGAGGAGGAGGAGGGGGAGGAGGAGGGAGGAGGAGGGGGAGGAGAGGGAGGAGGAGGGGGAGGGAGGAGGAGGAGGAGGGAGGAGGAGGAGGAGGAGTGGGAGGAGAGGGAGGAGGAGGGGGAGGGAGGAGGAGGAGGGAGGAGGAGGAGGAGTGGGAGGAGGAGGGGGAGGAGAGGGAGGAGGAGGGGGAGGGAGGAGGAGGAGGAGGAGGAGGAGTGGGAGGAGGATCTGACACATAGTTTACGTAGGTGTAAAAAAGTTAAGACAGCACAAATTACACTAAATACACCTTGTTCTTTCTACAGCTTGTCAAACACAGAGACATTCTACAGCTTGACAAACACAGAGACATTCTACAGCTTGTCAAACACAGAGACATTGCTGGGTGTAAGTGATCGTCTTTTCAGTTCTCTCTATCTCGCTCTAAGGAGGAGGAGGAGGAGGAAGAGGGGGGAGGAGGAGAAAGAGGAGGAGTAGGAGATGTCACTAACTAGCTCTAGCAGACAGAGTTACTGGGCTGTGTCACAAATGGCACCCTTTTCCCTATACAGCCCTATGGTCTCTGGTCAAAAGTAATACACTACATAGGGAATAGGGTGCCATTTGGGACATAGCCTGGGTATTCTGCCCCGGGTGATGCATAATAGAACTAGCCTAGTTGCTTAGGGCCAAAGAATGAATCGAATGAGAAGAACTTTAGCTACAGTATTTGAAACGTTTAAACATTACCCAAGGGGAGTTAGCATAGCATAGGGAGTTAGCATAGTCATGTTCTGCACTCACTGCCCTCCAACCACCTTCTGTTGAACTCCTTTGCTTCAGGCCACAAAAATCAATACGTAACATGTTCATTTCCTAACAACGTAACAAAGATAACTCAAAAGATTCAAAAGAACTGAAAAAGAACTGAAAACTGAACAAGAAAGTTTAACCTTGACAAATATTTTTACTGCATTATCGTCATTCCAGTCCTAACCTCCTGAATAAAACCCTTCTCAACAATCCCTCTCAAAGTCATTCCGGTCCTAACCTCCTGAATAAAACCCTTCTCAACAATCCCTCTCAAAGTCATTCCGGTCCTAACCTCCTGAATAAAACCCTTCTCAACAATCCCTCTCAAAGTCATTCCGGTCCTAACCTCCTGAATAAAACCCTTCTCTCCAATCCTTCTCAAAGTCATTCCGGTCCTAACCTCCTGAATAAAACCCTTCTCTACAATCCTTCTCAAAGTCATCAGTCTTTAGTTGGGATACAAATGTTGGGCTATATGTTATGATTTTTAATACATTCTAAGGCTGCATGATGCGACTCTAACGATGATTTGAAAAAAAGTCAAATGAAAGGCACGAGCTCTGCTTTGTTTGTTGCGCAGGCTGTACACACCTCATCAGTCTCTCTGTCACGGATCCCCCCGGTACTGCTGCTCATTCCGTTCACCAGTTCCGGAGGTCTACGTCACCGGCCTTCTAGGCGTCACTGACCTGGTTCATTGCCACCAACCCCGGACTGTCTTGTCTCATTACGCACACCTGGTTCCCATTCCCCCTGATAAGTAGGTGTATATATGTGCCCTCTGTTCCCCATTGTCCTTGTCCATTATTGTCCCCATGTCCGTTGGTCTCCTGAGTACCGTGTATTGTGCTCTTGTTATTAAGGGTCTCGTCCCGTGTATGTATTTAGAGGTTTACACCTCACTCTTCTGTTTGGGTTAC
The DNA here is from genome assembly GCF_020615455.1 of Coregonus clupeaformis. NCBI lineage: Eukaryota > Metazoa > Chordata > Actinopteri > Salmoniformes > Salmonidae > Coregonus > Coregonus clupeaformis. The sequence continues at coordinate 42,877 of NW_025534436.1, forward strand.
AGCCCTGTGATTTATATATACGTGTTTGTTTTGGGCTTCGTCCCTGTCGTTTATTCATGACGTACCTTGTATTTGGTGGAGTAATAAAAACCCTAATACGTATTCCTGAGCCTTTCTCCTAATCATTATACAACGTGATATCTACAATCCTTCTCAAAGTAATTCCGGTCCTTACCTCCTGAATAAAATAAATAAAACCCTTCTATACAATCCCTCTCAAAGTAATCTTTCCCTGAAGATTGACCATGAACAGAATTCAGGTCATGGTTCCCCAAGGCTTGTTCTGCTCCAGTCCTTGTCAGAGATCAATCTTTATAATTCAGTCTTTATTATTCGGTCTTTATCATTCCCACTCTCAGGTTTTGAGAAATCATCGCTCACCAAAATGCACTGGCCCTTTTGACGACCATTCATTTTCCTGGCACCTACAGGACATTACAGCTACCGAGAGAAAAAGTCAGTTACTAGTAAGAAGGGGAGCAGAGGGGACAATGTGTTCATCATCACCTTTATAAACACTCATTAAGCTAATCACGGCGCAACTGGAGAACATTACCTTTTAATTTACATTGAATGTCCCAACAAAAACTTGATGGGCCAAATAATACCAAATTAAACCCCTGCGGGACAAATTCAGGAAGCCTGCTGTATACTGATGTCTTTCCTCTAGCTCACCTGCCTTTTCACACCGAGTTTTAACTCACACTGTCATCGTCACATCAGTATGCCTTAGATCTAAAACAAGGTTGAGGTAAAATACACGATAGGTTTTGAATAGATGTGATTTATCTTTCTTCCGTGAACACTCCCTCCTTCTACATCGAAATCATTTCCACTGGGGAGGGGCTCTAAAGACAGCCCTTTGAAGTCTTGTCTCAGATTAAACTGTGATTTCAAATGACCAGAACGGCCTTGAGTACTGCACAATCAAAGAACCAATTGGGAGAGTGAGTAGGAAGAGTGAGTGGGAGAGAGAGAGATGACCATATTAGAAACACATTTCCCTCAGATTACACAGACCCACAAAAAAATTGAATTTTGATAAACTCCCATATCTATTGGGTGAAACCACAGTGGGCCATCACCTCTCTGCCTCCCGTTCCTTCTCTTCCTCCCTCGCTCCAATAGGCTTATAATTAATCTGTGTTGTGTGTTCAGCACTTCAGCTATAGATGAGAGAACTCTTGACCTCTCCACCCTCCTCCTCCCTTTGACCAGGGAAGCTAAGTGAACCCTGCTGCAGTGAGAACTACACGCAGAGAGAGGATTAGCAGGTGGGAGAGAGAGAGAGAGAGAAAATCTCCACCTGCCACAGCCAGAAGAGGACTGGCCACCCCTCGGAGCCTGGTTCTTCTCTAGGTTTCTTCCTAGGTTCCTGCCTCTCTAAGGAGTTTTTCCTAGCCACCATGATTCTACATCTGCATTGCTTGCTTTTTAGGGTTTTAGGCTTGGTATCTGTTTTAGCACTTTGTGACAACTTCTGATGTAAAAAGAAGGCATTTGAATGATTGAATTTGAAGGGGGAGAGAGAGAGAGAGAGAGAGAGAGAGAGAGAGAGAGAGAGAGAGAGAGAGAGAGAGAGAGAGAGAGAGAGAGAGAGAGGTGCCAGGAGGAGGGAGATTTACAGAATCAATCTGGCTTCCTCTGTACCCATGCTAACATTAACAGACAAGTGTACTCCTTCATCAGGGAGAGAGAGGGAGAGAGAGGGAGAGAGAGGAAGACAGAGAGGAAGACAGAGAGGGAGACAGAGAGGGAGAGAGATGGAGACCGAGAGGGAGAGAGAGGAAGACAGAGAGGAAGACAGAGAGGGAGACAGAGAGGGAGAGAGAGGGAGACAGAGAGGGAGAGAGAAAGAGGACGGGAGCCTCATATGCTCAAGTGTATGACCCTAAATGTACAGTGCCTTCGGAAAGTATTCAGACCCCTTGAACTTTTCTATATTTTGTTATGTTACAGCCTTATTCTAAAATTGATTTTTTTTCTTCATAATCCTCAGCAATCTACACACAATACCCCATGATGACAAAGCGAAAACAGGTTTTTAGACATTTTTGCAGAAATACCTTATTTACATAAGTATTCAGACCCTTTGCTATGACATTCAAAATTGAGCTCAGGTGCATCCTGTTTCCATTGATCATCCTTGAGATGTTTCTACAACTTGATTGGAGTCAACCTGTGGCAAATGCAATTGATTGGACATTTCTAACGCCCTCACCTCGATTGCATTATAAACAGTTATTAAAAAAAATATATAAAACAAATCTTGCATATCTTAATTTATTACCACATCACCGTAGGGATGGTGCCAGGTTTCCTCCAGACGTGACGCTTGGCATTCAGGCCAAAGAGTTCAATCTTGGTTTCATCAGACCAGAGAATGTTTTTTGTCATGGTCTGAGAGTCCTTTAGGTGCCTTTTGGAAACTCCAAGCAGGCTGTCATGTGCCTTTTACTGAGGAGTGGCTTCCGTCTGGCCACTCTACCATAAAGGCCTGATTGGTGGAGTGCTGCAGAGATGGTTGTCCTTCTGGAAGGTTCTCCCATCTCCACAGAGGACCTATGGAGCTCAGGTGCATCCTGTTTCCATTGATCATCCTTGAGATGTTTCTACAACTTGATTGGAGTCTACCTGTAGTAAATTCAATTGATTGGACAAAGGTACACACCTGTCTATATAAGGTCCCACAGTTGGCAGTGCATGTCAGAGCAAAAACCAAACCATGAGGTCGAAGGAATTGTCCGTAGAGCTCCGAGACAGGATTGTTTCGAGGCACAGATCTGGGGAAGGATACTAAAACATTTCTGCAGCATTGAAGGTCCCCAAGAACACAGTGGCCATTATTAAAATGGAAGAAGTTTGTAACCAACAAGACTCTTCCTAGAGCTGGCCGCCCGGTCAAACTGAGCAATCGGGGGAGAAGGGAATTGGTCAGGGAGGTGAACAAGAACCTGACCTGACGGTCAATCTGAAAGAGCTCTAGAGTTCCTCTTTGGAGATGGGAGAACCTTCCAGAAGGACAACCATCTCTGCAGCACTCAAACAATCAGGCCTTTATGGTAGAGTGGCCAGACGGAAGCCACTCCTCAGTAAAAGGCACATGACAGCCCAATTGGAGTTTGCCAAAAGGCACCTGAAGACTCTCAGACCATGAGAAACAATATTCTCTGGTCTGATGAAACCAGGATTGGACTCTTTGGCCTGAATGCCAAGTGTCACGTCTGGAGGAAACCTGGCACCATCCCTACGGTGAAGCATGGTGGTGGCAGCATCATGCTGTGGGGATGTTTTTCAGCAGCAGGGACTGGGACTCTAGTCAGGATCGAGGCAAAGATGAACGGAGCAAAGATCCTTGATGAAAACCTGCTCCAGAATGTTCAGGACCTCAGACTGGGGAGAAGGTTCACCTTCCAACAGGACAATGACCCTAAGCACACAGCCAAGACAAAACAGGAGTGGCTTCGGGACAAGTCTGAATGTCCTTGAGTGGCCCAGCCAGAGTACGGACTTGAACCCGATCAAACATCTCTGGAGAGACCTGAAAATAGCTGTGCTTGAGAGGATCTGCAGAGAAGAATGGGAGAAACTCCCCAAATACAGGAGTGCCAAGCTTGTAGCGTTATACCCAAGAAGACTCGATGCTGTAATCGCTGCCAAAGTTGTTTCAACAAAGTACTGAGTAAAGGGTCTGAATACTTATGTAAATGTGATATTTTCAGTTTTTCATATTTTTTTATAATTTGGCAAAAAATTCGAAAAACCAGTTTTTGCTTTGTCATTATGGGGAATTGTGTGTAGATTGATTGGTTTCAGAATAGTAGCTCCTGCTTGTGACCAGCATGTGAGGCAATATCTCAGACGTGAGAAGATCATAGCATGCATATATAGTATGGCGGCCTCCACAGGAAGGTAAAGGTCTTATAAACCTAAAGTTGGATAATCCAAACTTGACCGTGTTAGCCACCTTCTTCACAATGCACAGGAAGACACAGACAAATTGCTGTCAAAGGCAAATAAATTAATCTTGAACTTCAAAGTTTGGAACATGGAGGATTAAAAACAAAAAACAATGTTTTAACTAGGCATTGGTCTGAAGCCGAAAAAGAAAGGAAATTCACGAGCACCACAATGCCTACTCTACTCCACCCATTTTCTACCAAGGTTTTCCAGTACACCATTTTGACCTACTACAGTAGCTATGTTGGTCTATTGTACTTAAAACAATGTGTATGCAGGTTGCTTAGGATTCAAACCTTCTCAAACAGCCTAATTCAAACTCTTAGAGGAGGTGCTCCCACAATAATGTGATTTGTACCGCATTCAAGTTAAAGTATTGAATTCTTCACACACCACTCTAATCCCATTCCACTCCCTTTTTTTTTATTATATGAAAACAAGCTTTGCTTTTATACTTACAAGACCATCAGGCTTGACTGAGCTGTTTTGTCTTGTAGTAATGTGGTGCCTGCCTGTATTTTTTTAAAGCTTTAATTTAGCAATAAATGTCATTGAGAAAAACAGAATATTTAATTAAAAAAAATTGGGGTCAATAGGTACCCAACATAACAACAGCTGGTGGTGTGTTGGACACAGTCACTCATATACAGTGCATTCGGAAAGTATTCAGACACCTTCCCTTTTCCCACATTTTGTTACGTTACAGCCTTATTCTAAAATGGATTGAACAAAAAAATGTCCTCATCAATCTACACACAATACCCCATAATGACAAAGTGAAAATAGGTTTTTAGAAATGTGTGCAAATGTATTAAAAATAAAAAAGAGAAATAACTTATTTACATAAGTATTCAGACCCTTTGCTATGAGACTGAAAATTGAGCTCAGGGTCATCCTGTTTCCATTGATCATCCTTGAGATGTTTCTACAACCTGTGGTAAATTCAATTGATTGACATGATTTGGAAAGGCACACACCTGTCTATATAAGGTCCCACAGTTGACAGTGCATGTCAGAGCAAAAACCAAGCCATGAGGTCGAATGAAATTGTCTGTAGAGCTCAGAGACAGGATTATGTCGAGGCACAGATCTGGGGAAGGGTACCAAAACATTTCTGCATTATTAAAGGTCCCCAAGAAAACAGTGGCCTCCATCATTCTTAAATAGAAGAAGTTTGGAACCACCAAGACTCTTCCTAGAGCTGGCCACCCGGCCAAACTGAGCAATCGAGGGGAGAAGGGCCTTGGTCAGGGAGGTGACCAAGAACTTGATGGTCACTCTGACAGAGCTACAGAGTTCTTCTGTGGAGATGGGAGAACCTTCCAGAAGGACAACCATCTCTGCAGCACTCCACCAATCAGGCCTTTATGGTAGAGTCGCCAGATGGAAGACACTCCTCAGTAAAAGACACATGACAGCCCGCTTGGAGTTTGCCAAAATGCACCTAAAGGACTCTCAGACCATGAGAAACAAGATTCTCTGGTCTGATGAAACCAAGATTGAACTCTTTGGCCTGAATGCCAAGCGTCACGTTTGGAGGAAACCTGGCACCATCTCTACGTTGAAGCATGGTTGTGGCAGCATCATGCTGTGGGGATGTTTTTCAGCAGAAGGGACTGGGAGACTAGTCAGGATTGAGGGAAAGATGAACAGAGCAAAGTACAGAGATATCCTTGATGAAAATCTGCTCCAGAGCGCTCAGGACCTCAGACTGGGGCAAAGGTTCATTTTCCAACGGGACAACAACCCTAAACACACAGCCAAGACAATGCAGGAGTGGCTTCGGGACAAGTCTCTGAATGTCCTTGATTGGCCCAGCCAGAACCCGGACTTGAACCCGATCAAACATCTCTGGAGAGACCTGAAAATAGCTGTGCAGCGACGCTCCCCAGCCAACCTGACAGAGCATGAGAGGATCTGCAGAGAAGAATGGGAGAAACTCCCCAAAACTGGTGTGCCAAGCGTCACACCCAAGAAGACTCGAGGCTGTAATCGCTGCCAAAGGTTCTTCAACAAAGTACTGAGTAAAGTGTCTGAATACTTATGTAAATGTCATATTTCAGTTTTTTTTATTTAAAAAAACAGTTTTTGCTTTGTCAATATGGGGTATTGTGTGTAGATTGATGAGGGGAAAAAAACAATTTAATACATTTTAAAATAAGGCTGTAACATAACAACATTTGGAAAAAGTCAAGGGGACTGAATACTTTCCGAAGGTCTATAGATCCTGTCTCCATTCCTGATTTCTGTAACAATTAGTTTACCTGTGTAATATTGACAAGCTCAAAAACACGTTTTAGAAACATGTTCCTTTTTTATCAATTGCTGTGGTGATCAATGGGCAGTTAATTACCTCTGTCAAATGATCATGGAGCTTAAAGTTATGTGTGTATTTGTATTTCTATTTGCAATAAAGATGGTGACAATAATAAAGATGGCGACACTACAATAACACACATTTACAATAGGCCTACACTACCAGTTAAAAGTTTTCGAACATCTACTCATTCAAGGGTTTTTCTTTATTTTTTACTATTTTCTACATTGTAGAATAATAGTGAAGACATCAAAACTATGAAATAACACATATGGAATCATGTAGTAACCAAAAAAGTGTTAAACAAATAAAAGTATATTTTATATTTACGATTCTTGAAAGTAGCCACCCTTTGCCTTGAAGACAGCTTTGCACACTCTTGGCATTCTTTCAACCAGCTTCACCTGGAATGGTTTTCCAACAGTCTTGAAGGAGTTCCCACATATGCTGAGCACTTGTTGGCTGCAATAGAGTTTAGATTGGTCATGTGTTTTCCTGTACATGTATCCTTCACTTTCTGTTAGACAACATTTATTTGTTTAGCTGATACATTGAAACTTTGAGAAAAGAAAAGGATTAAATTCCATATAATAGCTTGTTTTTTATGTTAATCTAAAGCAAAATGCTGCTTATTTTTTTTTACCAGGACTTTCCTGGTTAATTAAAGGACAAAACTACACCTCCCAACAAACCACAGGTGCTGCTGCTGACCTAAAATGTGTCTGTCGGGGGAGGCTCTCCCTCTTCCTGGATGGTGGGTACAGAGGCCAGGAGACCTGACGGACACACACACACACGTTACATCAATGTTACCAACCACTGACTGGAAATAGCTTCCATAATGGCTGATGGGCAGAATGAAAACATAACACGGTAAAACTGTTAATGCAGGACAGCCAATAAATAAATACAAAACATTTAACCACTAGGTGGCTCTCTCTAGGGCCATAGAATAAGCCAGGAGAAGTGCTTTGTAAAAACAGGATGCAAAAAGAGTCAAATTACTAGAGGATTGTGGTGGAGTTGGAGGCCGTTATAAGACGAATGATAAGAGCCAAATTGCTTCAGTTCTCAGTAGGAACTGTGAGAGAGAACCATGTTGTTGTTTCAGAAAAGAAAGAGTCCCTTTCAGACTATGTTTTATAAGAAACCAAACCCTGGTCGTGATCAATAGGGCACACCATAAAACAGAAATCAAACAAAATGCTGAACCGCTGGGGGAAAAAACTAGACTCAGCTGTCTTGGTCACACAGACGGCCACAATGAATGAGGGGGTTGAGGTGTACTTACTGAGACCTCTGTAGTTTGACCAGCACAAAAACATACTGTGGCGTACGGCATTAGCATCGAACAGCCCCCGCGATATGCAACTTTTCAGGGAAGTTAGGAACCAATATACACAATCAGTTAGGAAAGCAAAGGCTAACTTTTTCAAACAGAAATTTGCATCCTGTAGCACTAACTCCAAAAAGTTTTGGGACACTGTAAAGTCCATGGAGAATAAGAGCACCTCCTCCCAGCTGCCCACTGCACTGAGGCTAGGAAACACTGTCACTACCGATAAATCTACGATAATCGAACATTTCAACAAGCATTTTGCTACGACTGGCCATGCTTTCCACCTGGCTACCCCTACCCCGGCCACCAGCTCTGCACCCTCCGCTGCAACTTGCCCATCACCGCATTCTTATTGGCAGACTAAATAGCCTTGGTTTCTCAAATGACTGCCTCGCCTGGTTCACCAACTACTTCTCAGATAGAGTTCAATGTGTCAAATCGGAGGGCCTGTTGTCTGGACCTCTGGCAGTCTCTATGGGGGTGCCACAGGGTTCAATTCTCGGGCCGACTCTATTCTCTGTGTATATCAATGATGTCGCTCTTGCTGCTGGTGACTCTCAGATCCACCTCTACGCAGACGACACCATTTTGTATACATCTGGCCCTTCATTGGACACTGTGTTAACAAACCTCCAAACGAGCTTCAATGCCATACAATACTCCTTCTGTGGCCTCCAACTGCTCTTAAATGCTAGTAAAACTAAATGCATGCTCTTCAATCGAACGCTGCTTGCACCCGCCTGCCCGACTAGAATCACTACTCTCGGCGGCTCTGACTTAGAATATGTGGACAACTACAAATACCTAGGTGTCTGGTTAGACTATAAACTCTCCTTCCAGACTCACATTAAGCATCTCCAATCCAAAGTTAAATCTAGAATCGGCCTCCTTCACTCATGCTGCCAAACATGCCCTCGTAAAACTGACTATCCTACCGATCCTACTTCGGCGATGTCATTTACAAAATAGCTTCCAACACTCTACTCAGCAAATTGGATGTAGTCTATCACGGTGTCATCCATTTTGTCATCAAAGCCCCATATACTACCTACCATTGTGACCTGTACGCTCTCGTTGGCTGGCCCTCACTACATATTCGTCGCCAAACCCACTGGCTCCAGGTCATCTATAAATCCTTTCTAGGCAAATCCCCGCCTTATCTTAGCTCATTGGTCACCATAGCAACACCCCCCCGTAGTATGCGTTCCAGCAGGTATATCTCACTGGTCATCCCCAAAGCCAACACCTCCTTTGGTCGCCATTCCTTCCAGTTCTCTGCTGCAAATGACTGGAACGAACTGCAAAAATCTCTGAAGCCGGAGACTCTTATCTCCCTCACTAACTTTAAGCGTCAGTTGTCAGAGCAGCTTACCGACCACTGCACCTGTACACAGCCCATCTGTAAGTAGCCCACCCAACTACCTCATCCCCATATTGTTATTTACATTGTTATTTATTTTGCTCATTTGCACCCCAGTATCTCTATTTGCACATCATCTTCTGCACATCTATCACTCCAGTGTTAATACTAAATTATAATTGTAATTATTTTGCACTATGGCCTATTTATTGCCTTACCTCCATAACTTACTACATTTGCACACACTGTATATAGATTTTATATTGTGTTATTGGCTGTACGTTTTGTTTATTCCATATGTAACTCTGTGTTGTTGTTGTTTTTATCGCACTGCTTTGCTTTATCTTGGCCAGGTCCCAGTTGTAAATGAGAACTTGTTCTCAACTGGCTTACCTGGTTAAATAAAGGTGAAATAAAAATAAATAAATAAATGAAATTACACCTTCATCCTGATCATGCAAAAATGACCAAATGCACTGACTGTGAAAACCATTTTACAAACATCTGAATGCTGGAGGTGCCACGCACCTAGCCTACCAATGTTAGAACAGAGATAGGGTAGGCCTTGTTGGTGCAAGCAGCTGCGTCAATTATTCTGCCAAAGCACAAACATTGTGGTAATCACGGACCAATCACAGTCTTCTGTCTGAAGCCCAGGAGGGCAGTAAGTGGGTGTCTGTGTTTGTGTGTGGTGTGGGTGTCAGTGTGTGTGTGAGTACCTGATGGAGTGTGTGTGTGTGTGGTGTGTGTACCTGATGTAGTGTGTATGTGTGTGTGTCTACGTGTGTGTCTGCGTGTGTGTGTGTGTGGTGTGGTGTGTACCCTGCTTTAGTGTGTGTGTGTGTGTGTGTACCTGATATAGCCTCCGCTGGGGTCTTTCCTTCGTCTGAAGCCTACAGGACAGTAGCAGTGGAAGAACTGCTGGAAGAAGGCACTGCAGGAGAGCCACATCCATCTGCCATCTGCCAGTTCACACAGTCTGCATCCAAGAGCAGCTCCTAAAATACCTGACAGGCAAAACCAACCAGCACAGAATACCATTAGTCAGATTCCAGTGAAGCTGCACCACTACTGTCTCTCTTAAGCGTCTATCATAGTCCAAAACGTGTATGCACAGCAGTGTTCTAGTATATTGGACCGTTGGCTTTCATACTTTTCAAATTCTCAGCGCAGCTCAAGCTATTTCTCCAACTGTCACCACATTTAAATGAATAGAGGATGCGTACCGGAGCCGCGTTGGTTGGGAATTGTGAGGAGGTGAGCGTTCGGGATTTGCATCCCCCGCAAATGGTAGTCTCAAAGCCGTGTAGCTATGTCACAATGCACCTTAGCGTCTGTGGTTCTCTGTAGCTCAGTTGGTAGAACACGGCACTTGTAACGCCAAGGTAGTAGGTTTGATCCCCGGGACCACCCATACACAAAAAAATGTATGCACGCATGACTGTAAGTCGCATTGGATAAAAGCGTCTGCTAAATGGCATATTATTTATTATTATTATATTATTTACGCTTGATGTCTTTATGCCATGCTTTGTATATTAAGTAAATCCCCATGTCCCCCAATGCTTTTATGTGTGTGTAAATGTCCTTGTATTTTTGTTAAATATATTGGACTGCTATATGGAAGTAACAGGCTAAGGTAAAGCAAACACTGTGTTGACATTCTGTACTCAGTAAAAGCTCTTTTAAAACCTGGACAAACGACTAGGGAAAAGCCCCAATGTTACATGATTAAGACACTGACTGACAACATGCTTTGTGGCTTAGCCCAGATATATTTGCACTAGGCTTATGACAAGCTTTACAGGTTACTTTTACATGTCCTCCTAATATACAGGTTTTCCACAGCCTTTGTTTCGCCATAGTCATGTTAGTAGGCAGGTAGATTGTGCCGGAGTCTGGTCTAGCAGTAGCAGGGTTCCATACTGCGACCAAAACAGTGCGACACACAAAACAATTTCCCTGGTCATTGTAACGTCCCGCTGTTAAGATTGCTTATGTTTATAAGAACTGAGGTTGGGGCGTTTGTATACTTAAGTTTAACTTTACTCAGAAGTATGCTGGCAATACATGGTTCACATGGCATATCACTCCCACTGTCTGGCTACTGTAAAACATGGAACAGGAATCCCACAGTACGAATACACGGACTGGATTATGGCATAATGCCCAAAACATTACATCCCTCCTTTACTTCAAAATAAAGATAACTTAGGTTATCAGTATAAATTTCACTTGGGATACAACATTAAGGTTTTTAGCTATTTCAGTCTTTGCACTCGATTAATTACATCTCTTCAATGAGATATCTTGGAGGTCTTCTATTGGTTCTCAGAGTATTGAGGGTTTGGATCTGGATCCGGGTCTCGATCTGGTTGTTCAGCGCCATGTGGACAAGCATTCAGGTCGTCCTCTTCTTCCGACAGCTCGGAGTCAAAGTCAACAGGTATTGATGGTGGGAGCTTTTTTGAAGAAGGATGAGTTTCTGGTTACCAGACGTCCAGAGCGTGTCACCGTTATCATCGATCCTTTGATTCTCACGACTTTGTAAGGTTTAGGATCGTAGGGAGTCATGAATTTTCCTTTGGCATGCTGATGGCAGAGTACAATGTCTCCTGGTTTGAGTGTGGAGGGTCATGGTTGGTTCTTGTAGTCAGCAGTCTCTTTCAAGCGTTGCTTTGCACGTTGGTCAGTGTCACGTAGCTTGGTGTTTGGTGCGAAGTGAGGCATTGTGGGAAGTGTAGTGAAGAGTTTTCTTCCAAACATCAGCTCTGCTGGGGTTTGTTGAGTAGTTCTGTGAGGGGTTGTGCGGTAGTTTCTCAGAAAACTGTAGAGATTTTGTTTCTAAGGTTTTTCTTCAGAGTTTGTGGCTGTGACGGTTTTCTTTAGTGTTATCTTTCTATGCTTAAATCCAAGGTAGTGGCTGAAATCTGTGAAGGACTGTCCATTGAAGGGAGGTCCGTTGTCCATTTTTACAATCTCAGGTACTCCAAAGGAGAAAACCGTTGTTGTCAAGCTTGGGAATGACAGTAGTGGTAGATGTGGACTTTACGATTTCAACTTCCGGATACCTTGAGTATTCGTTGACAACTACAAGTAGGTAGTCAACCGATGGGAAAGGACTGCAGAAATCGACTGATACTTCTAGCCATGGACCTTTGTGTAGTTTCGACATAGACAGTGGTTCCATAGGATTTTCTGCAGTGGCAGCTTGACATGGAATGCAGTGCTGAATTGCTTTTCCCACCATGTCATCTATGCCTGGAAACCAAACCTTCTCTCTCAGTAGCTGTTTTGTTTTCACAATACCTAGATATCCTGTGTGAGCTAGGTTGATTGCTTTTTGTATGGAGAGAGGCTGAAAGAACGAGCTGTGTTCCTCTCAGAACGACGTGTGCTTGTGCATTGATTGTTAGTTCATGTCTCATGCGAAAGAGTGCTTTTAATGTTTGGGAATCAGTATCTTGTGTGTCACGTGGTGAATCTTGCCAGGTTCCTGTGGACAATAGGCGAATCACCTTCTGTAGAGCTGAGTCTTTCTTTCTTTCTTTCTTCATGCACCTCTTCTAGAGTCATTGCTTTGAGAATTGTGTTGTCAATGATAAAGTCCACATATTCCTCTGCCATGCGGGAGGTTCTTGTGATGTTTCCCCTGCGATGGGATGTCTTGACATGTAGTCTTTACTGGCTTTGTACTACAGGCTTGTAGTCTCAGTCTCCATCGCTCAAGTACTGCTGGGGCTGTGGCTTTTGGGTTGTTGAAGATAAGCTCTAGTGGTTTATGGTTTGTGATGACCGTGAAGTGAGCTCTGTAGAGATACAAGTGAAAGTGTTCACATGCCCAGATGATCGCCAGAGCTTCTCTCTCGGTTTGTGAGTAGTGCTGTTCAACCTCTGAAAGCGCTCGGCTGGCACATGCGATGATATGGGTGTCTTTGTCACTTGTAGGGTTGTGCTGACTCAGTATGGCACCTAAACCAACTGGGCTGGCGTCAACTAACACTGTCGACCTCTTGGCTGGGTCAAAGTAGGTGCTGCATCAGACGTGTTCTTAATTTTTTCATCGCAGACTGGTGCTTTGGTCCCCATGACCAAGTGTGATCTTTTCTTGTGAGCTCACAAAGAGGCTGTGCGGTTGTTGCGAAGTCTGGTATGAACCGTGAGCAGTATTGTATCATACCCAGTAGACTGCGAACTTCCGAGACATTTGGAGGTGCTAGCAGATTCTGTATGGCTTTGATTTTCTTTGGATCCGCCAAAATGCCTTTCTCTGAGAAAACAAAGCCGTAAAACTCAAGTTGTTTTGCTGTATTCACACTTTTCTTTGTTCAGCGTGAGGTTTTTCTCTCTCAATCTCTGAAACACTGCTTTGAGACTTGCGTTGTGTTCATCTTGAGATCTACCGTAGACTAGGATGTCATCGCTCATGTTTCTCACGTTAGGAATGCCTTGCAGCACTTGCTGTATTGCATTTTGAAACACCTTTGGCAGCTGAATTTATGCCAAAGTTTAGTCTGGTGTATCTCCAGAGGCCAGTATGTGTAGTGAAGGTTGTGATATACCTTGAGTCTGGATGTAACTCAAGCTGGTGGTGTCCAGCATTAAGATCTAGCTTGGAGAACACCACTGCTCCATTCAGATCATGGATGAGCTCGTCAACCGTTGGTGTGATGTGTCGTTCACGTTGTATTGCTGTGTTCGGAAGGCGCATGTCGACACAGACACAAACTTTATCAGGCGTCTTGGGTTTTGGTGTGACCACTATTGGGGATACCCATAGCGTTGGCCCGCTGATTTATTCGATGATGTCTTGGCTTTGTAGTGTGTCAAGCTCCTGTTGAACTTTTTCTGTCATGTGAAAAGGAATCCTCCTGTATGGTTGTACTGCTGGTTGCACTGTGTCATCAATGTGCAGCTTCACTTGAAAGTCTTTGAATTTTCCTATGCCTTGGAAGAGGTCCTGGTATTCGTTGGTAAGCAGGGTTATGAATGAACCATCAGCTGGTTCACTTGGAGTGGACAGAGAGTTGATTATTTTCAGAAGTGAGCCAGAGTCACCTTTGATTACATAGAAAGTGGTGTTCACCATCTTAGTCTTGGAGCGGACTGGTGCTGTGAATTTTCCTCTCAGTGGAAGTGGTTCAGATGAGCCAAAGATGTTTCCCTTAGCCTGTTTTATTTCACAGCTGGGCTTTAACTTGTCATATGTGACATCATCAACAATGTTAACACTTGCTCCCGAATCAACAATAACATCCACAGTTGTGTTCATAATAGTAACTTGGATGTGTGGTTGCGATGGTTTCTGTAGTGTACACACAACATACACATATTCATCATCATCATCAGGGGCCTGTTGCACAAAAGTAGAATCAAGACATCCGGGATAAATGACTCAGCTGAGCTCAATGAAGCCAAAACATGTGCGTCCAGGCTTAATTGGTTGCACAAAGACCAAGCCAGGATGAGCAGACACGGATTCATTAAGCCAGGTGAAACCAATCCTGGATAGGTGCGCGCTCACGGCTCACTCAAATAGACCCCGCCACAGATCACAGATTAACTGATTTACCATGGCAACTAGAGCCGCGTACTTTTCCCCGTCGGAAGCACAAATCCTCATGGAGGCATACGAGGAGGTAAAAGATATAATTAAGAAGAAAGGCAACACCGCCACAGTGATAAAGCAAAGAGAAAAAGCGTGGCAAAGTATTGCAGACCGCCTGAATGCGTAAGTAGTGCACAATTACACACTCACCGCTCCGCTGAAACATCACAATTACAATTCAAATATTTAATTCACATCTCCAAAAATGCAGTTGTACTGTAATTATGAAACGGTTAAATTTTTTATTGAAATGCACTGCAGATATGAGTGAAATATTTCACCGGGAGACCGGGAGACTCATGGGCGGCGCACAATTGGCCCAGGGTAGGGGAGGGAATGGCTGGCAGGGATGTAGCTCAGTTGATAGAGCATGGCGTTTGCAACGCCAGGGTTGTGGGTTCGATTCCCATGGGGGGCCAGTATAAAAAATAAAAAAAAGATATGTATTCACTAACTGTACAAGTGACATCAATAAGGGATAATAGCTTTCACCTGGATTCACCTGGTCAGTCTGTCATGAAAAGACACTCATTGTATGTATATGATGGTGTGTATAGACATTATGGACAGTATATGAATAGAAAAGGTATGTACAGCAGTAGTTATATAGGGTGAGTCTTGTCTAGAATACAGTATATACATATGAATTGTGTAAAACAGTATGTAAACATTATTAAAGTGACCAGTGTTCAATGACTATGTACATAGGGCAGCAGTCTCTAAGGTGCAGGATTGAGTACAGGGTGGTAGGCGGCTAGTGACAGTGACTAAAATTTCAGGGCAGGGTACTGGGTGGAGGCCGGATAGTGGGGACTATTTAACAGTCTGATGGCCTGGAGATAGAAGCTGTTTTTCAGCTCAGTTTTTCGGTCCCAGCTTTGATGCACCTGTACTGTCTCCGCCTCCGCCTACTGTCTATAGAAATTAGTGGAGTCTATTGGTTCAATGAACCTCCTGCCGGGTGGGGGACCGCATTACACTTTTTTGTGTTTCCCATCAGAAACAATTTGCTCAAGTTCAAATATCAAATTACAAACACTCTGCAGCACAGTAGCTGGCGATAAGGAGAAAGGACTCAAATGTTTGAAGAACCCATATATCGGTGGATAATGTGTGTGTGTGTGATGAAGTACTGTAGGGGTTTGAGTTAGTACCAAGCAATATAGGTATACTATATGTATACTAAAGATGAACTGCTGTATGTTCACAGGATGTGATGTGGTGAGGCATGGCGCTACCATCATGCTGTATATAGGATGTGGGGGTGAAAAATGTCAGTTGTCCCCATGGAAAAAGAGTTCAGAGAGTATAAAATCCAGCTGGCAGTATACTAAATATCACATCTGCCTATGGTAGGGGGACTGAATGGACACTAAAGCACTTCAGCTCCAGTGTTGGAATGCTGGCAAGCTTCTCTCTTCTGGAAGAAAAGCGATATGTGAGGCTACACCATTCTCGTAATGTGTAATTTCCATCCTTACATTGTGCCAAGATTTCTACAGGAAAATAAAATGAAAAATTATCTAACTTTGTTCCTACACAGTAAATCAAGGATAGTTGAAATCACAGTCTTAAAAAATGGGACTCTACTGGGAGTAATCTTAACCCTTAAGAGAGTGATACGCTCCCTAGTGTTGATAACTATGGTTAATTGGGACGGAGTACATTTAACTCCATTAAGAGTAAACAGAGACGGGGAGTTAAATCTATTAAGTTATCCACATATATGGGAGGGGCCTTATTGTCATATTTCCCAGCATGCTCTGTTGCATGTAGATTTTTCTAATTGTTTGTTTCAATAACTGTGTTTTCGCATTTACATGTATAGTTTTTTTTATCTTATGCTACACAAAGATAAGAAACGTTAATTTTTCTAAACTAATCCAATCTGTAAGTGGTTGGATTTATAGCAACCGTTAGTTAGTGAGATAGTTGTTCCAGTTTACATGGTGTAGGTCAGGGGTATTCAACTCTTACACTACAAGGTCCGGAGCCTGCTGGTTTTCTGTTCTACCTGATAATGAATTGCACACACCTGATGTCCGAGGTCTAAATAAGTCCCTGATTAGAGGGGAACAATAAAAATCAGATGGAACTGGCTTCGAGGTCCAGAGTTGAGATTGAAGGGTGTACGTAGTCTTCATGTACTGTATTTTCTTCCCTACTCTGACAGGCATTTTAAATGCAAATTTTGAGTGATGTAAAAGTGCTGGATATCTTCCTGCAAACCACCATAATGTGACACATTAAGAAATATTCAAATAAGGCTTTACACCCTTATATCTCAAAAGAGGTAAACTGAAAGAAAAATGTACTATGCTGTAGTTGATTGTTAACACAGAAAAGTGTAAAATGGCAAGGGAGTTGATAAAAAATGATACTGAGAAGAGTATAATGGTAATTGAAGTTCAATTTAAGCAAATCTCTGAGAGTTGGATATTTACTCCATTTAGTGTCGTTTTAACAACAACAAAAAAGATCAACACCATTACTAGTGTGGTTTTAACACAAAATGGGGGTGGGACCTTATAAAACCCAAAATAGTGTTACATTAACTCTTATGATTTTACTGTGTAGAGGTTCTTGTGCATACAGTACCTAAATTCTGGCCACTTAAAAAAATCTGAAAATCTGTTGTTTTATTTTTAATGTGAGGGATTTCATTGCAAGTATGCAACATAAAGATAAATATGTGCACAGAAAATAATAGGTTAAATAAACATGTCAACATTACATCCTTCTCTTCAAGTCAAGCTTTCTGTTTGAATTGCTTTCTGAAACTCTTTTGATCCTATTCTATTTGATCCCACTCTACGTGAATCAGTTTGAATAAGAATGAAAAATGACATCCCCTCTCAACCATTGTATTCCTCGTTAATCCCTCTTTTAGTATGACCTTGAGAATAAAGAATCTTTGAAAGCGGTATTCAGCAGTATCAAATGTTTGTTTCCTGAGTTCAGTAGTTTTCCAATGAAACCCTTCTGGTGTCTCTTGAAAGATTGTATATTATCTCTAGTTTCCTTCGAGTGAAATCAGATCCTCCCAGCTTGCAGGAAGATCACGGCAGAGCCTTCCAGACACCGTCTCCTCTGTCATTCTGCGGCACCAGAGTTTTCGGTTTCAGTGAACGGTGGTAGAGAGTGACCCAGAACGAGTCGACTGGGGTCTCTCCAACTCACTATTTCTGTCAGAAACGCTGCCTCCCCAAAGACAAACAATTACCGCGCCTGTGCATCATCTTTAAACATGGGTTACAGCTTTGATCTGTGCTCTGTGTGTAATTACAGTTATGCCCATTAAACTGGGGATTTGGGTCAAACTAGTCATTCACTGGTCCCTGTAAAGCTTAGGCAACCAACCCAATACATGAATGAAGTCACATGGAACTGAATTAAATGTTGACTTTTCAATTTACATCTGACTGCTGTCAGAATGTAAAAACACACATCTGAGGGCTTTTCATTATTGCTACCACGCTGGAGTGTTTACAGAACCCTGTTGTGGAAATATTGAGCACATAACCCACATTTAATTGTCTGTTCAACCACACGCACCCTCTCAGGTGCCCCCTACGCACCTACACTCACCGGACAGTTTATTAGGTACACCCATCTAGTACCGGGTCGGACCCCCCTTTGCCTCCAGAACTGCCTGAATTCTTGGGGCATTCTACAAGGTGTCGGAAATGTTCCACAGGGATTTTAGTCCATGCTGACGCAATGGCATCACGCATTTGCTGCAGATTAGACAGCGGTACCTTCATACTGCGAACAGCCTGTTCCATCTCATCCCAAAGATGCTCGATTGGGTTGAGCTCTGGGGACTGTGGAGGCCACGCAAGTAAACTGAACTCACTGTTATGTTTTTCCACTCCTCAATTGTCCAGTGTTGGTGATTGCGGGCCCACTAGAGCCGCTTCTTCTTGTTTTTAGCTGATAGGAGTGGAACCGTCTGCTGCAATAGCCCATCCGTGACAAGGATCGAGGAGTTGTGCGTTCCGAGATGCCGTACTGCACACCGCTGTTGTACAACTCCATTATTTGTCTGTTTATGGCCCTCCTGTTCGCTTGCACAATTCTTGCCATTCTCCTTCGACCTCTCATCAACGAGCTGTTTTCACCCACAGGACTGCCACTGACTGGATGTTTTTTGTTTGTCACACCGTTCTCGGTAAAACCTTAGACACTGTCGTGCGTGAAAAGCCCAGGAGGCCGGCCGTTTCTGAGGTACTGGAACCGGCGTGCTTGGCACCGATGATCATACCACGCTCAAAGTCACTTAGGTCACTCGTTTTGCCCATTCTAATGTTCAATTGAACAGTAACTGAATGCCTTGATGCCTGTCTGCCTGCTTTATATAGCAAGCCACGGCCACGTGACTCACTGTCTGTAGACGGGATGGTGTACCTAATAGACTGTCCAGTGAGTGTACATCCACCCTAGCAACCACGGGGACCCTCACACGTCTCCCTTCATTTTTGTCAAAGCCCTGCTTTGGTTCTGATGTCGAGTAGTGAGCCTGTGGTCTCATTCTGATGTGAGGCGGGTAGGCAGGAGACAGTGGTGGCGGCTGGGCTGAGCTCCCCCTCCCTCCTGGTCTGGGACTCTCAGCTCCCATGGTGCAACTGGCCCCCGGGATTTAAAGGTCGCTCTTAATATCATTGGCGGAGCTGAGTGTGCTGTAATCTCGCAGCAGCGCTGAAATCTCCACTCCAGACCTTCAGCTTAATTTGGCAGCAGGTAGGTCAACTGTGCCTGATCTGATGGGGCAGCCTTGGGACTTAGCCACTCTCCCTTGAATCCCTAAATTCCATTCCTAACCCAAATATTTTGCATCTTATTATCTTACTGACCGTAAACACAGCCCAAACCCAGCTTCTCGCTAAAGATATTGAGTCCAAAATGTTCTCAATATTTCACAAGCGCTTGACTTTGTCAAATTATAATTAAAATCTGCATAACATAACATTTACTTTTCAATACTTTTATATTTTCTTCTATTATGGACAGAGTAGCTAGCTGTCAATGTTTCCAGTGTCCCCTGTGTCTATATGATTTGGGTCAGAGAGTAGCTATGTTCTTGTCTCAGAATGCTGAATCCCACTCCAGTTTCTGTCAGGGTGGCTGCCTGGCACAGTCCTTGGAACACTGTTGTCAGTGCTCATCTGTGAGTTGAGTTTACAACAACCCTTTCTATCCCCCTAAGTCTATCACTCATCAAGGCCTTTTTAAACGTGCTTTTCACTGTTTGCTTTGCTTTGTTTTCTCTTTGCCTTTTTCGTACCATTTGTCCCAAGGTTTTAAAGCGGTGGGTCAGTGAAAGTTCTGTCACCACTGAAACAGATTACGTGTGTTTCTGTCAGACGGGGCAAAGCTCAGACATGTCAGATGGTGTTTTGGGCAAAGATGCCACTAGTCGTTACACTTCTCATTCTGATGTATGTATTTCACTTCTAAAGACAGGCACAAAATAGTTGACCTCTGTGCAAGCGTTTAAAAATACATACGAACTAACAGATTGGGTGGCATTTGCGCTATTGAATTCAGAACAACCTAAAATTGTCACTTTGGAGTCTGGACTCTACTCTACTGAAGAGATTCGTATGACTTTCAAATAATCTGGCCCACAGACTTCCTCTTCCAATGCGTACCCAGGCAGGGATGTTCCATTCAGGGCCTTTTAGATCTGACATAGAGCAAGTCTTATCTTAAGCCATTCCCTAATGCGAGAAAAACTCCCGGTTTTTGGCTGAAAAAGGTTGTTGAGACAGCTGTGTGTGAAAATCTTCACTGTTGAATCGTCCGGTTGGCCTCCACTCATATCAATCCCACCATTAAAACAATCAGGTGCATCACAAAGAATGGCATCGATGGTTTTGTCCTTGTGGCCCAGACATGAAGGACACAACACACCTAGAATTGGTCTAGGAGACGTGTTTTCTGGAGTTTTCTGTGGTTGATCTCTCTTGAGGTTTCTTGTCGCTCGTAGTGTTCACAGGACAAGTCTAACACTTACTTATACTAAGGCAGACCTACCCGGAAATTACTTTTTCATTCTACAAGGGGTCACAAGCTCACTACACAGCAGCTCCATAAGTTCACTACAAAAATTCCCAACTGTTTCAAATTTTTCAAACAGTTCAAACTTTAAGTTCAACTAGGTCAGTACACGACACATCAATCACCAGGCCATTACTTTTTATTTCAAACATGTTGTAGAGGGTTCTTTGCACAGTGCTGATATTCTCTTACTCTTAAACAAACTTTAAACTTAATAGAAAATGACACAGACAACGGCTTCTGAGTATATGTAAAATATCTTTAGTTATGCAATTGCAGGCAGAAGTTAATACAGAGTCAACAGGATTTGTATAGCTCTTCCTAAGTTCTGCAAATTGTCCAAAACAATCTCTGCTTTTCATACAAGCACGCCCCTCCCTGGCAGATCAGGAGCCACCATGTTTTCTTCTTGTGGCTGTGTGGAAGCAACGAGAAATTGAAACAATCCAGGTCTACCTGTTCCTCCAGTTGATCTCTATCCCATGTCCTTGACTACACGCCCAGACCAGCTGCAGGGAGCTGGAGGGAACCATCCTTACCAAAAGCACAGCATTGGTAGTTAAGAAATGTCTCTACTATTGTTAATCATATTCATTGTTAACTATTAATATTTAACAAATCAGGTAAATATGTGCTCTTTCTCTCACAGCATAATAGATCATATGTTCCTCATCAACGTGCTTAACTTCAAAGAAACAGCTGCACTATCAAGTTACATAAGCACACACCCTAAATAGTGAAGAGAACGTCCGGACAGGATGTCCTTAAAAGGTCATAAACACAGGACACAGGAAAACTCACCAATCACTTTTTGACAGCAACCGTCTACTATATTCTCTCTCACAGGAGTCTGTGAAACAAGACAGTTGGAGATTTAAACATTGCATGTGTATTCCCCTCCCCCAACAGCACAGCACAGTACAACTTTATTAGTCCATGTTACAGGGAACAAAGGGAATTTGTCTTTCTGAAGGGGTTGGTCACTGTTGTGTCAATTCCTGACTACAAGCTATACCGAGCACTCAAGCCTAAATCCACCCAGGGTGCTCAAAGCACTCCCAACCTGCAGGGGGCAACCATGCAACCGGAGCTGTGAAACCAACCACCAGGAAGTGCTCTGGGGACCATATTAACCTGCGCACCCACAAGCAGTGCATGTGCATGGCATCGAAATGTTTGGTAAAAGCTTACTTGGCTCTCACTCATTCCTGAGAAGAGATACCAATGACCACAGCTCCTGATCATCCAAAGACGCAACTGGTAGGACAGAATGTGTTGTGAATTCATGCTTCTATATGCCCTTTTGTTTGGTTGTAACATACAATACAATTATTAATTAAATTAAATAGTGAAGACTTCATTATGTAAACGTAGTACTTGACAGTAACGTTACTATAATCATGTGTATTGTTAAATGTTTAATTATGATATTGATATTTAATTATTAAACTTGCAATGATCCTAGGTTAATCTAAATGATGAAATGATTGTTTGGTTAGGTTTGAGGATTCAGTAACATTAGTTTATGCTTATTTTTGAGAAAGTGGAATTGAGAGTTATTTGTAACTAATCCAGGGTTTTTGTTTGTGTGGTTTGAAGGTTATCAACCTATTCTGTTCCAGCTTTATGACAATAAAAATCATAAAGTGAACAGTTTTGAGTTGTCCTTTGCGTTCATCAAGGATAGAGCCGTTTTCAAGTTTGGGCAGAGCTGTGGTCAGCCAGAAATCACGAGAACTTGACAGTTGATAACCAGCGCGGCAGTGAAGACGAGGATCAAAGGGCTGAAGTCAAGCTGTCGACGCAGGAAGAATTGCCTGTGAAACTCTACACCATGGCCAAGGAAACTTTTGGGAAAACAGTCAAGCAACTGAAGCAAGAGCGGACCTTAGCCAAATCTGCTTTCACCAGACAAGCGAACTACCTGAGTAAAGCTACAGCTGGTATGATTAAGCATGAACTACAAGAGGAGTTCAGCAAGCTCAGTTCCCTGGCTAGAAGTGTCGGTGATTCAAATGATGACTACGCGGCTGGCCTACTGGCTGAACGGGAACTAAGGGAGATGAAGAGGTCAAGCTCGACAAGGACCAGCATGCTGAGCTTGAAAGGGACGGTTGAAGAGTGCGACATGAAATTGGAGGAAATCCGGAGGCAGTCCAATTCAACCTCTGGCCAAGATACGGTAAGAGGAGGTAGACTTTGCAATCCAGAAGCGGAGAAAGCTTGTGACAGAGCCAAAGAAACCCCGTCACTGCTATTAACAGGGAACGGCTATGAACTACATCTGGAAAGAGCCAGGAAGCTAATCCATGATGCAAGTGAAAGCCTGAAAGACTGGGAAAAATGGGTCCCACACGGTAAGGACTGCAGATCTGAAAGGCAGAGTAAAGATCTGAGAATATCGGCAGTAACCTCGAAGCCAAAAGAACAGGATTCCTCATCGCACAGAGAATTGCAGAAGGGATAGAAGACCTAAGAGCTTCAACCAGAGCAGTCCCTACAGCAGTGGTGAGAATAAAACCAACCAGTCTACCTAAATTCACTGGGCTTAGGAGGAATTTCCACAGATGGAGGAAAGACTGGGAGAGCCTGCAAAAGCAGGGAGAGCCGACTGGTTCAGTGGAGGTGAAGAAGTTTCAACTTCTTGACAGTGTGGACGAGAGAATATGTAGAGACCTGCGCCTGTCATCTTATAACAGTGCTGAAGACATGTTTAGAGTACTCCAAAAGCCGGTGTGGAAACAAGCCAACCATTGCTTTGGAGATAATTGAGGACCTGAAGAGGATCCTTCCTTTAAAAGTCCACACCAACCAAGGAGGTTATTGACCTGATTCAAGCTGTGGAAAAGGCCCTGAATGACCTCACGGAGCTCAAGCAGTGGAGCCATAAAGAATCCCCTTGTCATCAGATCCATAGAGAGCAAGCTGCCGGATAACATGAAGAGGGACTGGCTGACATTCATGGTCAACCCAGAAATGGGGTCACACCTGACAATCACTTCGACAGCCTTCTAAGATTTTTAAAGACACAAGAGGACATACTGGAGAAACTAGACCAGTTGGGTGTAAGTGAAAACCCTGAAAGGAAAGCTACGTACCCGGAGAAGCGGTATGCTTCCACAAGGTCCACGAGAAAGGGAGGATGCGTTTGTGTGTGGAGATGAAAAGCACCGTGAGAAGATTTTCTTTTGTAAGCAGTTCAAAGAACTAAAGCCTAGTGGGAAGCTGAATGCTGTCGAAAGACTAGGAGCATGCAGAAGATGCCTCAGATGTCATGGAGAGGATGAGGAATGTACGGACACTTACCTTTGCAGAAACAGAGACTGCAAAGAGGAGGCTCCTCTGATCACCATTTCTTTCTCTGCCTTAAAGGAGGGGCTAAGAGGAAAGAATACGTGAAAGTGGAAAAACCCAGCACCAGGAGGCAAACATTCACAGAAGAGCAAGAGATTAATACGTAAGTCACCCGGACGTGGCAGAAAAATTCAGAATGCTTTCACCACATGGCAAAATCACACTGCACTGGAGGAAGCCTTCCTGGGGTAAGGGACTCAAGCACCGTGAATTACCAGTTATTCTTATGCTTCTCGAAGTAACTACTAACGCAGGGCAGAAAATTGGAACTCTCATTGACTTAGCATCAGACACCAACTACATCACTCACACAGCCACCCAGGAGACTGAAGCTTCGAAGTGAAAGGATCACACTAGTCGTCCATGGAGTTGGAGGCATGGCCATGAAGGTGAAGACCAAAGATACTTACTCAAGGTGAGAGTCAAGACACCAAGAGGCAAGGAGAAAGCTCATGAGCTGATCTGTTATGGGTTGGATGAGATTGCAAAAGTTCACAGAGCAATCAAAGCACAACACCTCAGGAAGTTCTTCCCGATACCAACCTGGAAGACCTTCACAGACCAGAACATGTTGAGCTTCTCATAAGCCACCGGGAAGGAAGACTTGCTCCACAGAGAGTAAAGGTAGTAGGAGATCTTGTCCTGTGGGAGAGCCCTTTAGGAAAGACCGTTGGAGGAGCACATCCAGACCTCTGTGAAGGAGTGGACATGGCCCTGCACAATTATGAAACTCATTTTGCACGATCTATGAGAATCACAGCAGTAAAGTATCAAGAAATTGCTGAGATGCAAGAATCTAGAGCTGAAACTAAAACCACTGTTATTGGCAAAGAGTTCTTGGACTGGTGGAAGTGGGACAGCATTGGTGCGGCCTGTGAACCCATGTGTGGAGGATGTCATTGTGGCAACTGTCAACCAGGAGGCAAAGACATGACTCTTAGTGAAGAAAGAGAGCTTGAGATAATCAGGCAAGGTCTCAGTTACGTGGAGTCAGATGTGCATAGTCAGGAGCCTCACTGGGACACAAAATACCCTTGGATTGAAGATCCAAGTTCCCTGTAACAACAGAGCGCAGTGGAAGCCACGTTTCTGGGCGGAGAAACAACTCAGGAGAACCAGATTGGCGTGCAGCATACACAACTCAGGTTCATGAGATGTGGGAAGGAAGGCAGCAAGAAACTCACTAGAAAGACCATTGCCGACTGGAAAGGTCCAGTGTGAGTACGTCAGTCACTTGATAGCACCAAACCCACACTCTATAACTACACCTGTCAGGCTGGTATGGAACAGCAGCCAGAGGTTTAGAGGAGCAGCATGAATGACCTTCTTCTGAAGGGTCTGATGTACTTAATCCTATTCGGCGGTACTGCTAAGGTTCAGGAGAGAATCCATGCTGCTCTCGGCGACATCAAAAAGATGTACAATTCTGTGTGGCTCGAAGACCTGGAGATGCACCTCCATAGATTCCTCTGGAGAGGCGGTGATGATGGGGACATTGAGGTATGCCATCACCAGGGTCAACATGGGCGATCGACCAGCAGGGTGTGTCGCACAACTAGCCATGAGAGAAACACGAAGTTGCCCATGTTCACACATCTGAAAGAGGCACGGAGGGTCCTTGAAGGATTCCTACGTAGATAACATCCTGACATCCCATAATGACCTGGAAAAGCTAGGCGGAACCACTAAAAAAAAGTCGAAGAAATCCCTAAAGCAGGTGGATTCTTCCTCAAGCCGTGGTCGATCGAGCCAAAGTGGGAGGCAAACATCTACATCAGAACATCCAACATCATCAGATGGAGTCTTCATCCTCCCCAACCAAGTGAGAGAAGGAGACAACAGAGCCCTTGGAGTTGGTTATTTAGTCGAATCAGACAAACTGTACCTCATGACCTCGATAAACTTCTCAAAGAACAAAAGAAGATGAGGATGAGTCAAGATCTCGTTGGAGAGGAAGTGAGAATGAAAAACTCCAAACCCACTGACCAGAAGGCAACTGCTTAGCCAAGTAGCTAGTTTGTATGACCCAATAGGCATTGCAACACCTGCCAAACAGAAAGGAGCCATTTTAGTCAGAAAAAGCATTCCAAGAAACTGGAGGCAGAGCTCTAACAAGAGACACATAGGACACACCTCTGTCTGAAACTTAGAGGAGAAGCAATCCGCCTGTTTGGGGAATACAGACACCTCAACCAAATTACCTTCCACTTAGAAGCCTGACTCCAGTCAAAAGGATTGGAGAACCCTGGGAATAACATTCTCAGATGGGAGCGACCAGAGTTATGGAGCAGTGGCATACTTCAGGTGGGAGACCGGGCAAGGCATCCTGGTCCGACTTGTTGGTCCAAAGCCAAGCTTACACCCCTTGACCAAAAGGGAGAACCAGTGAAGGCTGAAGTCTGTGGTGCTGTGTTCGCTGCAAGACTCAGGAAATACATTGAGGCACAGTCGGATGCAAGTAGGACGTTGGATCCATCTGTTAGATAGTCAAACTGTGCTGGGTGCAATCCAAAGGGACAGTTATGGGTACCAGACCTTTTTTGCAAACAGAGTGGGAGAGATCCGAAGTCCACATCAGTTGAGGGACTGGAGATGGATTCCAGGTGAGCAAAACATTGCCTGACCTCATGACAAGAGGAGCAACCCCAGAGGACCTCAAAGAGAACTCTGTGTGGAGAGCGGCCCAGAGTTTCTGAAACGACCTGTAGAGGATTGGCCGACAAAATCAGCCAAAGAAGTCGCTGCAGATGCCAAAGAAGGCATAAACAAGCTCCAAAGGAAATGTTTTGCTAGCAGCACTGACCCGAGCGCAGAGTGGGAAAAAAAAATCCAACATGCTCCACGTATACCAATATCTCCAACCTCTGACAAAGGAAGACCTGCAAAGCAGCCCCTAATGGAAGAGGGCACCAGATCCAAGTCCAAAGACCACCTTCTGGTTATTCAGTGGGGAATATCCTTAAGATCAGCAAGTTCAGCAGTTTAACCAGGTTGACAAAAGTCATTGCCTGGGTGTGGAGAAACTGCCACAAGGTGGAAAGAAATGCTAGCCAAGACCACCACCACAAGCAAGCCAAAGAAAGAAATTCCTTCAGCTCTTGAGATCAAGTCCAGAACCAGAAAGCTACACTTACCATCATGGAGTGTGAAGATGCACTCAGGGATCTCTTCCTTGCAGCCCAAAGGATGTAACCTGGCCAGACACCACACTCAGCAGGCTTGCTGTGGTCAAGAGGAAAACACTGGACTCTTGCTCTGTGGAGGAAGATTCCAAATCTTTAATGAAGAAAAAACTGCAGTACCAATCTTGCCCCTGCACGTCATGGGTATCCTCCCTTCTAGCTCAAGAAGCCCACAAGACAAATCATGAAACATCGCAGGCACACTCCTCCCGATGAGAAGGAAGCGTGGGTGGTAAGAGGCCGGAAACTAGCTCAAAGATCGTTGATAACTGTGTGACATGCAGGAAACTTAAGGCCCGGAGATGCCAACAGATCATGGTGACCTTCCATCGGAAAGAATAACACCAGCCAATCCCTTTGAGTACACCACAGTGGACTTATTTGGACCTTATGAAGTGAAGGATGAGGTGAGAAAGAAGGTGAAACTTAAGGTGTGGGGAATTGTCTTTTGCTGCATGGTGTCAAGAGCTATGCACACAGACCTTGTCAGCGACCAGTCAGCTGAAGGCTTCCTGTTAGCCTACAAGATTTCCGGCACTGAGAGGGCATCCAAGGAAATTGTGGTCGGATCCTGGAAAAAACTTTGTCGGAGCCAGACCTGCCCTCAAAGAACTCTACATGTTTCTGGACCGGCTGGAGGAAGTCGAAGCTTGAAAGCAGCGTTTCCAAGCATGGCACAGAATGGAGCTGGAGGATCCATCCAGCAGACTCACCTCACAGAAACGGAGCTGCTGGAACCGCTGTCGAACTGTGAGCGGGCTTTACACAATCTGGGAGTAATGGAGTCCTCACATGGGGTGAATTTCAGACTTTCCTTTATCACTGGCTTCCAACTTTGCCAATGGCGGCCTATTGATGCCAGGACTCAAGCAGAGAGGACTGCGTAGAGATACATTAGCCCAAATTCACTTCTTCTCGAACGAGCCGGACCCAGAGGAGATCCAGGGACCCTTTGACTTCGAAGGTTACTCCTACAAAGAGGTTAAAACCATCCAAACAAAGTTGACGATTCTGGGGAAATGGAGTCAGTTAGCGGACCAAACCTGTTTGTCCGGACCAAGTAACACACGCTCACAGGATGTGGCAATTGGAGATGTCGTCCTGGCTGGCCGACCAACGCCTTGAGGGTCGTACGGCTTGCGAGTTATTGGCGTTAGCTACGGAAAGAAGGGAATTGTGAGGGATGTATATCTCCGATCCTACCCCAGCTACCCAGTCGCAACTGTGAAGCCCACTAAAATGATGGAAAAACATTCAATCAAGATACCAGCAACAGTTCTTCACAGGGATGTCAGGCGGATAGTTGTCTTGTTTCCAGTTGAAGAGCAACAGGATCAAAGATAATAACTGAATCCAACACATCCACAGTTCTGTGTGACCTCCTTGGGTTGAAAACCAGGAGGTCAAGTGGGATGTGTTGTGTCAATTCCTGACTACAAGCTATACCGAGCACTCAAGCCTAAATCCACCCAGGGTGCTCAAAGCACTCCCAACCTGCAGGGGGCAACCATGCAACCGGAGCTGTTGAAACCAACCACCAGGAAGTGCTCTGGGGACCATATTAACCTGCGCACCCACAAGCAGTGCATGTGCATGGCATCGAAATGTTTGGTAAAAGCTTACTTGGCTCTCACTCATTCCTGAGAAGAGATACCAATGACCACAGCTCCTGATCATCCAAAGACGCAACTGGTAGGACAGAATGTGTTGTGAATTCATGCTTCTATATGCCCTTTTGTTTGGTTGTAACATACAATACAATTATTAATTAAATTAAATAGTGAAGACTTCATTATGTAAACGTAGTACTTGACAGTAACGTTACTATAATCATGTGTATTGTTAAATGTTTAATTATGATATTGATATTTAATTATTAAACTTGCAATGATCCTAGGTTAATCTAAATGATGAAATGATTGTTTGGTTAGGTTTGAGGATTCAGTAACATTAGTTTATGCTTATTTTTGAGAAAGTGGAATTGAGAGTTATTTGTAACTAATCCAGGGTTTTTGTTTGTGTGGTTTGAAGGTTATCAACCTATTCTGTTCCAGCTTTATGACAATAAAAATCATAAAGTGAACAGTTTTGAGTTGTCCTTTGCGTTCATCAAGGATAGAGCCGTTTTCAAGTTTGGGCAGAGCTGTGGTCAGCCAGAAATCACGCAGAACTTGACAGTCACAGATCTGCCAGTTCAGATCAAATCCCACGTTTTGTTGTCTGGCTCAGGACTCAAACCAGTGACCTTTCAGTTACTGGACTAATTCTCTAACTTCCACCTCCTAACACTTCTAGCATGGGCTTCCTAGGCAAAGTTCCTTTTACACTATCCCATGTGTGGAGAAAACATGAGTCTTTCTCATGATCTGGTAATGAGGTAGTCCTGCCTTCAACTTCAAAATCAGTGTCACCCTCAGGACAAGAGGGCATTACCTCTTGGTCTAATGGTCAAGACACTGGTTTTTCCCATGGGACACCTGGGTACAGATCCCGCCCATGAAATGTGCACACCTCTCCCAATGATATATGTTCTTCCTCACTTCATCTAACCTGACCTCTGCCCAAATTGCTCACTCCTCCCCAACTCACGGCTGTCATGTTGACTTGTACCAGACTGTGTCTCTTCTCCTCCAATAGGATCCCTGATGACTAACAATAACATATCCTGACAGAATGGAAACGTTATACATTCCCCTCTCTTCCTCAGTGACATTAATAAGTCTATTTCATGTTTAGAAGTCAGAACCCAACAAGCGCTACGCCAAGAGGTCCGAACATCTCGATGATGTGGCTAGGTGTTGGATTAAGGTTGCTACATTACCCCCTTCCTTGGGGAAAGCATGCCCCCACACTTCTTTATAGCAAGGCACTAACCCACTTCTGACACCAATGTAACGAATAGCTCCAACCGGGACTCGAACCCGGGTCCAGCGACTATCAAGCCAACAGCTTATCCATTACACCAAGAGATCAGCAGGTGGTAATTGGTAGGTGTTGTGTTCAGCTTGCTACAGTATATACTTATATAGGGCAATGTGTGATCTGGGAGCGGCAGCACTACCACTAGTGCTCCTGACACAGCCGAACACAATCTTTACCTTCTGAACCTTAAAACTGACCTAAAGTCAGATACATTTAGACAAACCACCATGTGAGCAGCAAGTGTAGGGTTAATGGAGTGAAGTGGGGGATGGGTAGGACCACCAGTATCAACTATATGTCTATGAATGCATTACTATTAATGCAGTACTAAAACGGATGGATGCTCTTCATCAACACCATCTCACCTGTGAAACTAGATATCAGCAATCAATCAACAAGACTAATGAAATGGAGCAAATGAAGATATTAGAACTGCTAAAGGTCAGATATTATATTCGGACACAAATTTCCTACTGGTAGATTTTGTACATGATCTGTCAATCCTGAGAGCAACGCTCTCTCTCCTCCTCTTCCCCCATCTCTCTTTGCTGGGGTGGAGTTTCCCCTAGATACAGATCTAGGATCAGCTTCCCCTCCCCCAAACCTAACAAGGATCATTAGTGGGAGGAATTCAAACCTGATCCAAAGCCAGTGTCTATTTGGGAAACTTGTCCCCTCCCCCACAACTCTACATGTGGATGCGGCTTCCTCCATCTCACCATGTTCACAAAGAAAACGGCAGTGTATTTCAGCTGTAAGTATTTTGAAGTTACTAGCTATATTATTTGAATTGAATTTACCTAGCTTCATTATTATTCAACCAATAGAGTGGCCTCTGTGTAGTTGGAGAAAAATACTCTTCACCCCCAGGTCTCCTTGAGATGACCAGCAGAGGCCTCTGTGTAGTTGGAGAAAAATACTCTTTACCCCAGGTCTCCTTGAGATGACCAGTAGAGGCCTCTGTGTAGTTGGAGAAAAATACTCTTTACCCCAGGTCTCCTTGAGATGACCAGTAGAGGCCTCTGTGTAGTTGGAGAACAATACTATTTACAGATAAACTTTGGGTTTCTAGGTATGTTTAGTCCCAGGTAAGTTAAGTGATCATGCACCACTTTAAATGGTATCCTCTCTAGCTCACTTGTTGTACAATTATCTGAAATACACATGAGGTCACTTTTTCCCCAATGTATTGAATTTCCAGATAGTTTGCCAAATGAATTGATTAAGTCTAGTAGGTTAGGGACAGAGGCTACTGGGTCTGAGAGGTATAAAAGCACATCGTCTGCATATAACGAAATGATGCTTTCTATGTTTCCTACTTTAAGACCTTGGATATTAGGATGATCCCTTATTTGTATCGCCAGGGGTTCAAGGGAGACAGCGAAGAGCAGAGGACTGAGTGGGCAACCCTGCTGGACAGATCTAGGTAGTTCAAAGGGACTGGATTTGTCTCTGTTGGTCAGAATAGAGGATGTTGCATAGTTTGGAGCTGTGCTTTGGGTCATTGTCCTGTTGTAGGAGGAAATTGGCTCCAATCAAGTGCTGTCCACAGGGTATGGCATGGCGTTGCAAAATGGAGTGATAGCCTTCCTTCTTCAAGATCCCTTTTACTCTGTACAAATCTCCCACTTTACCACCACCAAAGCACCCCCAGACCATCACATTGCCTCCACCATGCTTGACAGATGGCATCAAGCACTCCTCCAGCATCTTTTCATTTGGTCTGCGTCTCACAAATTTTCTTCTTTGTGATCCGAACACCTCAAACTTCGATTCGTCTGTCCATAACACTTTTCATCTATCCAGTGTCTGTGTTCTTTTGCCCATCTTAATCTTTTCTTTTTATTGGCCATTCTGAGATATGGCTTTTTCTTTGCAACTCTGCCTAGAAGGTCAGCATCCCGGAGTTGCCTCTTCACTGTTGACGTGGAGACTTGTGTTTTGCGGGTACTATTTAATGAAGCTGCCAGTTGAGGACCTGTGAGGTGTCTGTTTCTCAAACTAGACACTCTAATGTATTTGTCCTCTTGCTCAGTTGTGCACCAGGGCCGCCCACTCCTCTTTCTATTCTGGTTAGAGCCAGTTTGCGCTATTCTGTGAAGGGAGTAGTACACAGCGTTGTACGAGATCTTCAGTTTCTTGGCAATTTCTCGCATAGAATAGCCTTAATTTCTCAGAACAAGAATAGACTGACGAGTTTCAGAAGAAAGTTATTTGTTTCTGTCCATTTTGAGTCTGTAATCGAACCCACAATTGCTGATGCTCCAGATATTCAACTAGTCTCAAGAAGGACAGTTTTATTGCTTCTTTAATCAGCACAACAGTTTTCAGCTGTGCTAACATAATTGCAAAATGGTTTTCTAATGATCAATTAGCCTTTTAAAATGATAAACTTGGATTAGCAAACACAACGTGCCATTGGAACACAGAACTGATGGTTGCTAATAATGGGCCTCTGTACGCATATGTAGATATTCCATTAAGAATCAGCCGTTTCCAGCTACAATAGCCATTTACAACATTAACAATGTCATCACTGTATTTCTGATCAATTTGATGTTATTTTAATAGACAAAAAAATTGCTTTTCTTTTTGAAAACAAGGACATTTCTAAGTGACCCCAAACTTTTGAACGGTAGTGTAATTGATATCATAGGCTTAATAGTACTGTAGAGCTCTTTTTACTTGCACACAAGCTAGGTCAACCCATCCTGTCCCTAGTTTTCCATACACCCCACTCAGGTTAGTGAAACATTCATTATTGGTTTCAGGTTTGTTTGGCCAAGGCCAGAGTGACAACCAACAGTACGGCAGATCCCCCAGGGCCAGGACTGAGCAGCCCAGCAGCTAGGGATTGCCTAAATAGGTATCTCCCCTGACATGGGCATGTTTTCAATACAAACTCCTTTTGTCATACAGTATTCCATTTAAGGCATCCAGACCTTATGAAAGTTGCACAGTATACCCTTAATATTGTAATAAATCAAATCTAGTAATACACAACATAACATTTCTTCTGTCCATTGTGGGAGGATAACCAACCTTCCAATGAATGGAAATACATTTCTTAGCCGCTATAAAGACATGCTGAGATAAAAGAACATACTCTTTGCCAGAATTCAGCCAGCCTTCACATGACCATAACATATGCAAATATGTCCCCTTTTGTGTTTTACACCTCCAGCAGAAGAATTACATTTCTGAGTGCATGATATTCAGTTTCACTGGCATATATTATGTTCTATGGTTGGTCTTAAACTGCAGTAAGTTATGTCTGAGATTATATGAACATGACTGGGCATTCGAACATATCTGTATCCATTCATCATCATCAATAGCGTCTCCCAGGTCTTCCTCACATTTATGTTTGACACGTTTTGTGTCATCGGGAAAAGACTATCAACCCTTGATACAGTTTGGAAATCAACTTTAGAGGTTTGTTGGACTGCCTTAAAAGTTTAAATCTCAGAATCTTCTTGCTTGTCTAGTGTTTGCTGCACAGAGAGAAAAAAGTGTCCACCTCTGCACCATCACAAACTGGCCTTCTTGGCTGCCCTGCTCAGACCCATGTCATCATCTGAGGCATGAGAAAGAATGTACATTTCTACATCATATTATCCAAGAATAGAATCAGTAGTTCAATAATTGAAATGACCATTATTCCCAGATCCCAGACTCTAGCCTACCCATCAACTCAATATGGAACTTTGAATCCATTCACTGATTGTATAGCTAATATGCTGAAAAATGATCCTGAGCTCCATAGGCTGGTCTTCCCTGGCTGTCTGATCCTGCAGGGACACCTGTCACCATCTGATCCTGCTAAGACATGATGAGCATAGTTGTGTACTGACTGTGCACCATGACAGTGAAGCCTGTAGAGCTTTTTATACCGTGTCAGTGTGAAAAGTAGGGAATTAGCTATGGAAACTGACAGATTAATAATGTTACATTGCTGAAAAAATGTCAGAATATCGGTCTTCGATCATTTGGCCGCTAGTTTCATCGTTTGATTCAGATCTAGGGTGATTGAGGCGAAACAGCTAGTGAGCTAGCTAGCTATCATGTCCCCCTGTCCCCAGTGAAAGTTGCACCCCTGTTATACTGTTTAGTTTTAGTGTTAGTGTTAGGCACAGAAAGCATGCTAGGAGCCATTTGGGTTGTATAGTTTTTTTTGTGTTTTTTGGATGTCACTTCTTGCAATAGGTTAGGTTAGCCCTTCTCATGACTCCAATGCTACATTGGAGTCATTTCACGTCCCTTTTGATTAGCTAAGGTGATTTGGTCAAGTGTGAAATGCTCTATCTACAAACAATTTATCCTTGATTGCGATACGGTTTTGGAAACCTTGAACACTAAACTTAATTATCATCCAAAAATAACATTACAAGTACAAAATATATACTTTTTTGTGTAACACAGCTTTGTTCCCTCCCGAGTTTCCATTGGCTCAGGAAGTGCAACACAAAACACCTCAGTGGGAATCTGTGTTATAACGACGCTCAGTAAGTGTATCTTTTGTATTTGTCAAATAATTTTGGTCTGATATGAAAGTAGAATTTCTGAGGCTTCCAAACCGTATTGCTTGAGGTGATTATTAATGTAATATATAGTATAATAATATAATATGCCATTTAGCAGATGCTTTTATCCAAAGCGACTTACAGTCATGCGTGCATACATTTTCTTTTTGTGTGTATGGGTGGTCGCGGGGATCGAACCCACTACCTTGGCGTTACAAGCGCCGTGCTCTACCAGCTGAGCTACAGAGGACCACAAATGTGTAGACAGAGCGCCGGTACAGTTGTACACGTTGGACCCGCTGTGGTCAATTGTTCAAATGAGAACCCTATGGCTCTATGGCCTTGGGTTCTTGAGAACTAAGATTAGGTTTAAATTATAAAGTAAATCTCAATGTGACTTGGATTTAAAAGGAATAGTGCCTAGACTGGTGCAAAACATATGGTGGAAGTAAACTCTCTGCTCGATGTTTACACCAATCCAATGCTTTTAACTTTAGTAGTACATGTAAGAAGAATCAAGTTAGCCACCTAGACATTTTTTTCCCTGTTAGCTAGTTATGGCTAGTGATAGTGATGCACAAGCTAGGCCTTTTTGAAACAGCGCCATCTCTTGGCCGCATTTACCCACCAGATACAGTAGCTTGAAAACCCCATTAGATTTTTATTTTATTTTAGTTGGTTTTGGAGTCAAAAAGAATAGTCTCAGTATAGTTTTAGTTTTTCAAACGTGTTTGTTAATTATTTTATTTCTGTTTACTAATTCGTTTTTTAATGATCGTTTTAGTTTTAGTTCACTATAATATAGTTAAGAAAGCTATAACCTCTATTGACTAGTGCAATGTATGAATTGCTGGCACTTGTGCCTAACCCTAACCGTAACCTTAGCAAGCAGTTGCTTATCAACAGATAGTTTGTTGATAGTATGACTATATGTAGAGCATCTACAGATGGACTATCCGGACTATCCAAATAAAGTGTGACCAAAAGTGCCTCCGTGGGTCATGTGATCGACCATCCATAACACCTATGTCAAAAACACAGATCATTGACCTGTGACCCTTATGGGCAGTTCTGTAAATCTGAAATCTGCTAAATTCACACTGCAGTTTACTAGTGACAGATGGATTGGTATAGAGTAAGCCTACAATGGCTCACACTAAGCAGAGAGAGAGGACAGGGAGGAGAAATTGCAATGCTGGCATTCTGTGTGTTGATCAAATGGAAGATTGAGTGATGAGAGAAACAAACAGAGAAGAGCTGTTTATATTTTCGTAGACACTCTCATCCAGTGACTTACAGGAGCAATTAGGGCAAAGTGACTTGTTGAAGGGCACATCAACAGTTCGGGGATTCGAACCAGCAACCTTTTGGTTATTGGCCCAATGCTTTTAACCGCTAGGCTACATGCCACCCCAGAGCTAAAGGGGAACCGTAGCAGAGTGCTTGTCTCACAGGAACATTTTGATTAGGATTTAAGACTCATCAAAATGGTGAGATTCGTACAATGTGTCAGTCTCACTCATCTCTATGACATGTTCTACTTGAGCAGCTTTAAGTGCATACTAGTGTTTAGATCCCTTGTGTAGACTGTAAATGTGCAGGACTGTGACTTCAATATTGATTTAGTGCTGCATCCATCTCTTTTTCCCCTCAGTTACCAACAGATGTCACTGCAGATGCAACATTTGGGCAAAGCGGTGCACGCATGCTGCAGGCAGGCAGGCACATACTCACACACCTGTAAACACACACACACACACACACACACACACACACACACACACACACACACACACACACACACACACACACACACACAACCCTCCTCAGCCCCTGAGCTTCTGTCAAGCTTTCTCCCCCCCACACAGCCTCATCCTCTGTGGTTCTGTTGGGTAGGCTTTGACGATGTGATGAGAAACAATATCACACATGGACAGACACTCTTAATTATAGCATTAGATGAAGTTCACCTCAGGTAGATTTTCATTCAGCAGGAGCAGAAAGAACATCCAGGCCTTGGGTGAATTATCAAGATGTGATTTATTCAGTATAATAGTAGAGGCCTGCAGCCACCTGCTATGCATCCCAGGGCCTGAGATAAAGCACTGGCCTTTTGTCTGTCTGCTGAGATTACATACTACTTATGAAGAGAGCGACTTTCAATTTCTCTTGTTTAAACATGAAACGCGTGAAATCGGTAATGTGTCACTCAGAAGAGTTGAGTTTTTTTCGGCTTCAGGAGGAATGTTGTTTCTTAGCTTTGCATGAATGAGTTTTGAATGAAGTTAAAGGACATCTGGGTAGGAACACTTTCAGGCTGAGTAGTGAGACATCTCCTATTGACCTTAAAACACGTGTGTTAAGATTAGTCTCACCGTGATATTAAAACAACATCACTATGATTACTAGATCCCACATTATAGTACTCATCTCCTCAAGTGCAAACAAGAAAACAATTGAACAGAGATATGAAGACAACAAAGTTAGGTAAGAACTGAAGCAGTGTGCCTTCCAGTTCACCTCTGTGACTGTTTCACTGTGATGCAAAGCTCTGTCTGCCCTCTACTCAGGCCAAACAAAACGCCTTTTAGTGACAAGAATTAACCGTCAGAATCACACATAATTATAAGTTACTGTAATATTTCCATTCAGCTCTACAGTAAATAGTGACTGCTAATAAAAGCCAATTCCATAACCCATCATCAGGGATTCTAATGAGTTGGATTACTGCCAAGGATATTTTCTCCCGTTTGACGCCGTTTCAGCATAGGAGAATTGAATGAGTGTGGTAATTATGCACCCCAAACACACAATCTTGAATTAAAATACAAAAATGGGGAGGGAAAAATTCCTTTCTCCCAGGCAGCTGCTGCTGTGAGGCTGAATATGAAGTTTTCGGATCAGGATGTTATAAATGCATTTATTTTGGGAAAAAGCTTTTCTGGAATATAATTTTGCCCTACAATGATTTTAAATGCAAGACTAATTGCGATAATTTATAAATATTACATCATGACACTGTGAAAGAGGATTACAGAATTAAAACTCCATATCTCATTAATATCTATGAGAGGAGTCACTATACTTGTTATGCATTAACCATGAATTAGCATGTTAGAATGCTAAAGAAATTAAATTAAAGATGGGGAAGTGAAAGTTAAACCGCCAGCTGTCCATGTGCGTGATTAGGGTTCAGTCCACACTAACATCAGAGTCACAGACACTATTAGCAAAGTAAACAGTAACTTTTCAGTAACCCTCTATTTTGAGTTAAAATAGTTCAACTGCACAGACCTACAGATGCTATAGCCATACGCTAAAATGTACCGACAAAATTCCTGTTTAAATATCTACTTAATCAATGTAAACGAGAACTGGTACACGTACAGCTGTCTAAGAAGCGAAAGACACACAAACAAGCAAAACAAATATCCATCACATTCGTTTCATCAACCTACAGTAGATTAAAGAGCTAATTCTTGTTTGAGTTAACCAAATGCCACACTCTTAACAAACAAGTCTCAAGCACTTTGGCAAACAGTCTCACACCACCCTCTCCTTTTGCCTTCTTCCTTTCCCTTTCCCTCTCCCTCTTTCACTCTTCTCCGCATCTCTCCACCCCTCTACTTCTATCTCCCTCTAGCTCTTCCTCCCCGCTCTCTCCCTCCCTCTTTCTCTGCAGCACAGTGTAAGCTTCAGGGGGGCTATGTACGGGAAAACTTTAATTAGTTTTCCAAATGACTTTGGTGAGTGGGATGACAAGCATTTGTTCTCTTTTAAGCATTGACCTGTGGGGCACTCACTATTGCTAGTGTGAATTAGACAAGTTAGAGAAGTTACCATCACCTGTCTGGCGACCTTGGATACAGACAAACCATGTTGGACAAGTGTTAAGGGAGAAAATAAATGGTACAATTACTGTGAAACATGAAATGATGGGAGCTTGTGACATGGCCTTTTACTAACAGTGCGACGTAGCTATTCCTTTGGGAAAGAAAGGACACGGAGTGGTGAAACTTGTGTTCTTCAGAGTACAGAGACGGCATGAAGAGCAGAGCTTAGAACAGTGAAAGGTCAGTGTGGATCACCAGAGGGACACCTTTAACTTAAAAACCAAACACAACACAGGAAAGCTTCAGCAAGGCTCTTTGTCAGGGCCGACCGGTGTTTTTGTATCCTTTAAAGGGCATTAAGTGGTAAAGAAAAGGCAACACTTTAGTCTGCGCCAGGCTTTATTGACTATATTGTTAAGGTTGGCTTTTAAAGCTCGGACGGCCCTGTATAAAAACAACAACACGCAAACAAAAGCTTTTCACTTCCTGCCACAAATGTCAGAGCTATCTGTTCTCACCATGTTCCCTCTTATCTTGTATCTTTTTTTTCTATCTAGCTTGACTTACATTACAGTGGATCCAGCAGAAGGACTAAATAAAATGGGCAGGCAGATACGGCTAGCTAAGCCTGTCTGACACTTGAAAGCTTCTGTAAAGGCTGGCCTCCTCACGTCTCACTCTGATTCCATTGTGTTGCCCCATTACCAGATCCATTAGAGGCCCTGTGGCCAGTGGCCCTGGAACATGTGGACAGAATGGAGATGGAATCAGTGCTATATCTGCCTAGCTAACATAATGGCTACAACAATTGACATAGTTAGAATTGAAAACCTTTTTGTGTTATCAATGTTTTTGATGCATCCATCTCCATCAATATATCAGGATGTCTGGAGCTTAGCTTGACCGAATATGGCCACACAAGATCCACATGTGATTTGGATTGGCATATCCACGCAAGAGACATTTACTAGTTAGAATGTTTTTTTAAATGTAATTTTATCTCTAACACTGATGTTCCCCAACACATAGGTAGAGGGTGGGCAGGGCTGCTCTAGTCTACATAGGCAGAGTGTGGAGAAGAAGGGGAGCTGTCCATGGTCCTGAAGGGAAACCTGTCTGCTGTCCCCTTTAGGAGAGTTCTAGTTGTGCTGAAATGGATTCAACAATAGCGAATACTGCAGCTACAATTCCTACTAAAATTTTTTAAATCACAAATATCAGTATAATTTCTACAGTGTACTATCTGTAGCGAAGGACTCTGATGGTTATTCATAGTTGGATGTGATGTTAAGCCCAGCTAGTAATTTTCTTTACAGAATGTGCATAAGGGAAGTGTCACACCCTGATCGAGAGAACTCTTGTTGGTTGGGTCAGGGTGTGAGTTTCTGTTGAATTCTATGTTGTTGTAGATCTAGTTTGAGATTTCTATGTTTGGCCGGGTGTGATTCCCAATCAGAGGCAGCTGTCGCTCGTTGTCTCTGATTGGGGATCATACTTAGGTAGCCTGGTTGCCTACCTTAGTTGTGGGATCTTGACTCGCGTTTGGCTTGTTGTGTTGTAGCCACTGTTTGAGCTTCACGTTTTGTTATTTTGTCAAGTGTTTATTCGTATTAATAAACATGTACGCATACCACGCTGCACCTTGGTCTGACCCGTCTCTCAACGATCGTGACAGGAAGTGACTACAGGGGGTTTGGGGTGGCATAGCTTTCATTATCTATTTTTTGCACTCTTTTTATTTTCCTAGATCCCAAAACCTTTTAATTCCCCATCTCTTAGAGTGGATGTTCTGGTTAGTTTATGTTCATGTGTCTGTAATTTTTTTTTTTATGTGATGAGATTTGAAACAGGTTTTTTTTATTTCTTTATTTTTTAATAATTTTTTTTAGGAGGTAGATCAGCTTTAATATTGCAGACAGAGTGTAACTTCCATCAATGTAATTGTGTGCATCACTTCCAATCCCCCATATGTTTTTTTTCTCGCAAATATATATATACACTACCATTCAAAAGTTTGGGGTCACTTAAACATTTCCTTGTTTTCGAAAGATTTTTTTTTTTACAGTGTAGACATTGTTAATGTTGTAAATGGCTATTGTAGCTGGAAACGGCTGATCTTTAATGGAAAATCTACATAGGCGTACAGAGGCTCATTATCAGCAACCATCAATCCTGTGTTCCAATGGCATGTTGTGTTTGCTAATCCAAGTTTATCATTTCAAAAGGCTAATTGATCATTAGAAAACCCTTTTGCAATTATGTTAGCAACCCTCAAACTCTTCGATCATTTTCATGATGTCCGTCCGGTTTGCTTCTATATGCCATATCTTTCTAACTTAGCCAAGTAGCTGTCAAGTTCTGTGTGATTTCTGGCTGACCACAGCTCTGCCCAAACTTGAAAACGGCTTTATCCTTGATGAACGCAAAGGACAACTCAAAACTGTTCACTTTATGATTTTTTATTGTCATAAAGGTGGAACAGAATAGGTTGATAACCTTCAAAACACACAAACAAAACCCCATGGATTAGTTACAAATAACTCTCAATTCCAATTTCTCAAAAATAAGCATAAACTAATGTTACTGAATCCTCAAACCTAACCAAACAATCATTTCATCATTTAGATTAACATAGGATCATTGCAAGTTAATAATTAAATATCAATATCCTAATTAAACATTTAACAATACACATGATTATAGTAAGGTTACTGTCAAGTTCTACTTTCACATAATGAAGTCTTCACTATTTAATTTAATTAATAATTGCATTGTATGTTACAACCAAACCAAAAGGCATATAGAAGCATGAATTCACAACACATTCTGTCCTACCAGTTGCGTCTTTGGATGATCAGGAGCTGTGGTCATTGGTATCTCTTCTCAGGAATGAGTGAGAGCCAAGTAAGCTTTTACCAAACATTTCGATGCCATGCACATGCACTGCTTGTGGGTGCGCAGGATAATATGGTCCCCAGAGCACTTCCTGGTGGTTGGTTTCAACAGCTCCGGTTGCATGGTTGCCCCCCTGCAGGTTGGGGAGTGCTTTGAGCACCCTGGGTGGATTTAGGCTTGTAGCTTGTAGTCAGGAATTGACACAACACCTCCACTTGACCTCCTGGTTCTTCAACCCAAGGAGGTCACACAGAACTGTGATGTGTTGGATTCAGTTACTCTATTTTTGATCCTGTTGCTGCTGCTCTTCAACTGGAAGCAAGACAACTATCCGTCTGACATCCCTGTGAAGAACTGTTGCTGGTATCTTGATTGAATGTTTTTCCATCTTTTTAGTGGGCTTCACAGTTGTGACTGGGTAGCTGGGGAAGGATCGGAGATATACATCCCTCACAATTCCCCTTCTTGTCAGTGTTAACGTCAATAACTCTGGCAAGCCTGTACTGCAGTTTTTTCTTCATTAAAGATTTGGAATCTTCCTCCACAGAGCAAGAGTCCAGTGTTTTCCTCTTTGACCACAGCAAGCCTGCTGAGTGTGGTGTCTGGCCAGGTTACATCCTTTTGGGCTGCAAGGAAGAGATCCCTGAGTGCATCTTCACACTCCATGATGGTAAGTGTAGCTCTCTTGATTCTGGACTTGATCTCAAGAGCTGAAGGAATTTCCTTTTTCTTTGGCTTGCTTGTGGTGGTGGTCTTGGCTAGCATTTCTTTC
This sequence comes from Coregonus clupeaformis, assembly GCF_020615455.1. Lineage (NCBI taxonomy): Eukaryota > Metazoa > Chordata > Actinopteri > Salmoniformes > Salmonidae > Coregonus > Coregonus clupeaformis. Next base: position 85,002 of record NW_025534436.1, read on the forward strand.
CACCTTGTGGCAGCTCTCCACACCCAGGCAATGACTCTTGTCAACCTGGTTAAACTGCTGAACTTGCTGATGTTAAGGATATTCCCCACTGAATAACCAGAAGGTGGTCTTTGGACTTGGATTTGGTGCCCTCTTCCATTAGGGGCTGCTTTGCAGGTCTTTACCTTTGTCAGAGGTTGGAGATATTGGTATACGTGGAGTATGTTGGATTTTTTCCCCACCTGCGCTCGGGTCAGTGCTGCTGTAAAACATTTCCTTTGGAGCTTGTTTATGCCTTCTTTGTCATCTGCAGCGACTTCTTTGGCTGATTTTGTCGGCCAATCCTCTACAGGTAGTTTCAGAAACTCTGGGCCGTTCTGCCACACAGAGTTCTCTTTGAGGTCCTCTGGGGTTGCTCCTCTTGTCATGAGGTCAGCAATGTTTTGCTCACCTGGAATCCATCTCCAGTCCTCAACTGATGTGGACTTCTGGATCTCTCCCACTCTGTTTGCAAAAAGGTCTGGTACCCATAACTGTCCCTTTGGATTGCACCCAGCACAGTTTGACTATCTAACAGATGGATCCAACGTCCTACTTGCATCCGACTGTGCTTTTCAATGTATTTCCTGAGTCTTGCAGCGAACACAGCACCACAGACTTCAGCCTTCACTGGTTCTCCCTTTTGGTCAAGTGGTGTAAGCTTGGCTTTGGACTCAACAAGTCGGACCAGGATGCCTTGCTCGGTCCCCCACCTGAAGTATGCCACTGCTCCATAACTCCTGGTCGCTCCCATCTGAGAATGTTATTCCCCAGGGTTCTCCAATCCTTTTGACTGGAGTCAGGCTTCTATGGAAGGTAATTTGGTTGAGGTGTCTGTATTCCTCAAACAGGTGGATTGCTTCTCCTCTAAGTTTCTCAGACAGAGGTGTGTCCCATGTGTCTCTTGTTAGAGCTTTGCCTCCAGTTTCTTGGAATGCTTTTCTGACTAAAATGGCTCCTTTCTGTTTGGCAGGTGTTGCAAGGCCTATTGGGTCATACAAACTAGCTACTTGGCTAACAGTTGCCTTCTGGTCAGTGGGTTTGGAGTTTTCATTCTCACTTCCTCTCCAACGAGATCTTGACTGATCCTCATCTTCTTTTGTCTCTTTGAGAAGTTTATCGAGGTCATGAGGTACAGTTTGTCTGATTCGACTAAATAACCAACTCCAAGGGCTCTGTTGTCTCCTTCTCTCACTTGGTTGGGGAGGGATGAAGACTTCATCTGATGATGTTGGATGTTCTGATGTAGATGTTTGCCTCCCACTTTGGCCTGATCGGACCCACGGCTTGAGGAAGAATCCACCTGCCTTTAGGATTTCTTCGACTTTTTGGTGGTTCCGTCTAGCTTTTCCAGGTCATTATGGGATGTCAGGATGTCATCTACGTAGGAATCCTCTTCAAGGACCCTCCGTTCCTCTTTCAGATGTGTGAACATGGGCAACTTCGCTGTTTCTCTCATGGCTAGTTGTGCGATACACCCTGCTGGTCGATCGCCCATGTTGACCCTGGTGATGGCATATTCCTCAATGTCCCCATCATCACCGTCTCTCCAGAGGAATCTATGGAGGTGCATCTCCAGGTCTTCGAGCCACACAGAATTGTACATCTTTTTGATGTCGCCGAGAGCAGCATGGATTCCTCTCCTGAACCTTAGCAGTACCGCTTCGAATAGGATTAAGTACATCAGGCCCTTTCAGAAGAAGGTCATTCATGCAGCTTCCTCTAAACCTCTGGCTGCTGTTCCATACCAGTCGGACAGGTGTAGTTATAGAGTGTGGGTTTGGTGCTATCAAGTGACTGACGTACCATACTGGACCTTTCCAGTCGGGCAATGGTCTTTCTAGTGAGTTTCTTTGCTGCCTTCCTTTCCACCATCTCATGAACTTGAGTTGTGTATGCTGCACGCCAATCTGGTTCTCTCTTGAGTTGTTTCTCCGTCCTCAGAAACGTGGCTTCCACTGCGCTTCTGTTGTTGGGCAGGGAACTTGGATCTTCAATACAAGGGTATTTTGTGTCCCAGTGAGGCTCCTGCCTATGCACATCTGACTCACGTAACTGAGACCTTGCCTGATTATCTCAAGCTCTCTTTCTTCACTAAGAGTCATGTCTTTGCCTCCTGGTTGACAGTTACCACAACGACATCCTCCACACATGGGTTCACAGGCCGCACCAATGCTGTCCCACTTCCACCAGTCCAAGACCTCTTTGCCAATCACAGTGGTTTTAGTTTCAGCTCTAGATTCTTGCATCTCAGCAATTTCTTGATACTTTACTGCTGTGATTCTCATAGATCGTGCAAAATGAGTTTCAGAATTGTGCAGGGCCATGTCCACTACTTCACAGAGGTCTGGATGTGCTCCTCCAACGGTCTTTCCTAAAGGGCTCTCCCACAGGACAAGATCTCCTACTACCTTTACTCTCTGTGGAGCAAGTCTTCCTTCCCGGTGGCTTATGAGAAGCTCAACATGTTCTGGTCTGTGAAGGTCTTCCAGGTTGGTATCGGGGAAGAACTTCTTGAGGTGTTGTGCTTTGATTGCTCTGTGAACTTTTGCAATCTCATCCAACCCATAACAGATCAGCTCATGAACTTTCTCCGTGCCTCTTGGTGTCTTGACTCTCACCTTGAGTAAGTATCTTTTGGTCTTCACCTTCATGGCCATGCCTCCAACTCCATGGACGACTATGTGATCCTTTCACTTGAGCTTCAGTCTCTGGCGGCTGTGTGAGTGATGTAGTTGGTGTCTGATGCTAAGTCAATGAGAGTTCCAATTTTCTGCCCTGCGTTAGTAGTTACTTCGAGAAGCATGAGAATAACTGGTAATTCACGTGTGCTTGAGTCCATTACCCCAGGAAGGCTTCCTCCAGGTGCAGTGTGTGATTTTGCCATGTTGGTGAAAGCATTCCTGAATTTTTCTGCCATGTTCGGGGTGAGCTCACGTATTAATCTCTTGCTCCTCTGTGAATGTTTGCCTCCTGGTGCTGGGTTTTTCCACCTTCACGTATTCTTTCCTCTTAGCCCTCCTTTAAGGCAGAGAAAGAAATGGTGATCCGAGGAGCTTCCTTTTTGCAGTCTCTGTTTCTGCAAAGGTAAGTGTCCGTACATTCCTCATCCTCTCCATGACATCTGAGGCATCTTCTGCATGCTCCCAGTCTTTCGACAGCATTCAGCTTCTCACTAGGCTTTAGTTCTTTGAACTGCTTACAAAAGAAAATCTTCTCACGGTGCTTTTCATCTCCACACACAACGCATCCTCCCTTTCGTGGACCTTGTGGAAGCATACCGCCTCCGGGTACGTAGCTTTCCTTTTCAGGGTTTTCACTTACACCCAACTGGTCTAGTTTCTCCAGTATGTCCTCTTGTGTCTTTAAAAATCTTAGAAGGCTGTCGAAGTGATTGTCAGGTGTGACTCATTTCTTGGGCTGACCATGAATGTCAGCCAGTCCCTCTTCATGTTATCCGGCAGCTTGCTCTCTATGGATCTGATGACAAGGGGATTCTTTATGGCTCCACTGCTTTCGAGCTCCGTGAGGTCATTCAGGGCCTTTTCCACAGCTTGAATCAGGTCAATAACCTTCCTTGGTTGGTGTGACTTTAAAGGAGGGACCCTCTCCAGGTCCTCAATTATCTCCAAAGCGATTGTTGGCTTGTTTCCATACCGGTTTTGGAGTACTCTAAACATGTCTTCAGCACTGTTATATGATGACAGGCGTAGGTCTCTACATATTCTCTCGTCCACACTGTCAAGAAGTTGAAACTTCTTCACCTCCACTGAACCAGTCGGCTCTCCCTGCTTTTGCAGGCTCTCCCAGTCTTTCCTCCATCTGTGGAAATTCCTCCCTAAGCCCAGTGAATTTTAGGGTAGACTGGTTGGTTTTATCTCTCACCACTGGTTGTGGGACTGCTCTTGGTGGAAGCTGTAGGTTTTGTCCTCTTCTGCAATTCTCTGTGCGATGAGGAATTGTTTTTGGCCTCGAGTTATGGCCGAAATTCTCAGATTTTTACTCTGCCTTTCAGATCTGCAGTCTCATCGTGTGGGACGCATTTTTCCCAGTCTTTCAGGCTTTCACTTGCATCACGGATTAGCTTCCTCGCTCTTCCAGCTGGGGGGAATTAATAGTTCGTCCCTGTAAAGAGGAGTTTTTTGGGTCTGTCACAGGCTTTCTCCGTCTTGGATTGCAAAGTCTACCCTTACGTATCTTGGCCAGAGGCTGAATTTGGACTGCCCTCGGATTTCCTCCAACCATGTCGCACCTTCAATCGTCCTTTCAAGATTAGCATGCTGGTCCTTGTCGAGCTTGACCTCTTCATCTCCCCTTAGTTCCCGCTTCAGCAGTAGGACAGCCGCGAGAGTATATTGAATCACGACACTTCTAGCCAGGGAACTGGAGCTTGCTGAACTCCTCTTGTAGTTATGCTTAATCATACCAGCTGCAGCTTACTCAGGTAGTTCGCTTGTCTGGTGAAAGCAGATTTGGCTAAGGTCGGCTGTTAGTTGTGACGTTTTCCCAAAAGCTTGGCCATGGTGTAGAGTTTACAGGCAATTTTCCTTTGCGTACGACAGCTGACTCAGGCCTTTGATCCTCGTCTCACTGCCGCGTGGTTATAAATTGGGTGATTTCTGGCTGACCGACAGCTCTGCCCAAATCCTTGAAAAACGGTTATTTGATGAACCAAAGATAACTCAAAACTACTTTATGATTTTTTTATTGTATAAAGGTGGAACAGAATAGGTTGATAACCTTCAAAACACACAAACAAAAACCCACGGATTAGTTACAAATAACCTCAATTCCAATTTCTCAAATAAGCATAAACTAATGAGAATCCTAAACCTAACCAAACAATCATTTATATTTAGATAAATAGGATATTGCAAGTAATAATTAAATATAATATCCTAATTAAACATTTAACAATAACATGATTATAGTAAGGTTATGTCAAGTTCTAGTCACATAACGAAGTTTCTATATTTAATTAATAATAATTGATTGTATGTTACAAACCAAACCAAAAGGCATATAGAAGCATGAATTACAACACATTCTGTCCTACCAGTTGCGCTCTTGGATGATCAGGATGTGGTATTGGTATCTTTCTCAGGAATGAGTGAGAGCCAAGTAAGCTTTTTACCAAACATTTCGATTGCGATGCACATGCACTGCTTGGGGTGGAGGATAATATGGTCGGAGAGCACTTCTGGTGGTTGGTTTAATAGCTTCGGTTGCATGTGGTTGCCCCCTGCAGGTTGGGAGAGTGCTTTGAGCACCCTGGGTGGATTTAGGCTTGTAGCTTGTAGTAGGGAATTGACACAAGTCTTAACAAGAGGTCACACAGAACGTGATGTGGGATTCAGTTACTCTATTTTTGATCCTGTTGCTGCTGCTCTTCAACTGGAAGCAAGACAACTATCCGTCTGACATCCCTGTGAAGAACTGTTGCTGGTATTTGATTGAATGTTTTTCATCTTTTTAGTGGGTTCACAGTTGTGATAGTTGGGGAAGATCGGAGATATAATACCTCACAATTCCCTTGTAGTGTTAACGTTAATAACTTATGGCAAGCCTGTACTGCAGTTTTTTTCTTCATTAAAGATTGGGAATCTTCCTCCACAGAGCAAGAGTCAGTGTTTTTTTTGACAAGCAAGCCTGCTGAGTGTGGTAGTCTGGGCAGGTTACATCCTTTTGGGCTGCAAGGAAGAGATCCCTGAGTGATTTCACACTCATGATGGTAAGTGTAGCTTTTGATTCTGGACTTGATCTCAAGAGCTGAAGGAATTTCCTTTTTTTTGGCTTGCTTGTGGTGGGCTTGGCTAGCATTCTTTCCACCTTGTGGCAGTTTCAAGGAATGATTGTAACCTGGTTAAACTGCTGAACTTGTTGATGTTAAGGATATTCCCCACTGAACTAACCAGAAGGTGGTTTTGGACTTGTGCCTCCTCCATTAGGGCTGCTTTGCAGGTCTTTACCTTTGTCAGAGGTTGGAAATATTGGTATAGTGGGAGCAGTGGATCTTTTTCCCCACCTGCGCGGTCAGTGCTGCTGTAAAACATTTCTTTGGAGTTGTTTATGCCTTCTTTGGCATCTGCAGCGACTTCTTTGGCTGACTTTGTCGGACAACCCTACAGGTTTTCAGAAACCCTGGGCCGCTCTAGCCACACAGAGTTCTCTTTGAGGTCCTTGGGGTTGCTCCTCTTGTCATGAGGTCAGCAATGTTTTGCTCACCTGAATCATCTCCAGTCCTCAACTGATGTGGACTCCCTGGATCTCTCCCACTCTGTTTGCAAAAAAGGTCTGGTACCATAGTCCTGATTGCAAGACAGGATATTAAGATGGATAACGTCCACTTGCATCCCGACTGTGCTTTTAATGTATTTCTGAGTCTTGAGCAACACAGCACCACAGACCTCAGCCTTCACTGGGTCTCCTTGGTCAAGTGGTGTAAGCTTGGCTTTGGACTCAACAAGTCGGACCAGGATGCCTTGCTCGGTCTCCCACCTGAAGTATGCCACTGCTCCATAACTCTGGTCGCTCCCATCTGAGAATGTTATTCCCCCAGGGTTCTCCAATCCTTTTGACTGGAGTCAGGCTTCTATGGAAGGTAATTTGGTTGAGGTGTCTGTATTCCTCAAACAGGCCGGATTGTCTCCTCTAAGTTTCTCAGACAGAGGTGTGTCCCATGTGTCTCTTGTTAGAGCTTTGCCTCCAGTTTCCCCGGAATGCTTTTCTGACTAAAAATGGCTCCTTTCTGTTTGGCAGGTGTTGCAAGGCCTATTGGGTCATACAAACTAGCTACTTGGCTAAGCAGTTTGCCTTCTGGTCAGTGGGTTTGGAGTTTTCATTCTCACTTCTTCACCAATGAGATCGTGACTGATCCTCATCTTCTTTGTCTCTTTGAGAAGTTTATCGAGGTCATGAGGTACAGTTTGTCTGATTCGACTAAATAACCAACTCCAAGGGCTCTGTTGTCTCCTTCTCTCACTTGGTTGGGGGAGGATGAAGACTTCATCTGATGATGTTGGATGTTCTGATGTAGATGTTTGCCTCCCACTTTGGCTTGATTTGGATAGAGCTTGAGGAAGAATCCACCTGCCTTTAGGATTTCTTCGACTTTTTGGTGGTTCCGCTCTGGCTTTTCCAGGTCATTATGGGATGTCAGGATGTCATCCACGTAGGGAATCCTCTTCAAGGACCCTCCGTTCCTCTCTTTCAGATGTGAACATGGGCAACTTCGCTGTTTCTCTCATGGCTAGTTGTGCGATACACCTGCTGGTCGATCACCGCCCATGTTGACCCTGGTGATGGCATATTCCTCAATGTCCCCATCATCACCGTCTCTCCAGAGGAATCTATGGAGGTGCATCTCCAGGTCTTCGAGCCACACAGAATTGTACATCTTTTTGATGTCGCCGAGAGCAGCATGGATTCCTCTCCTGAACCTTAGCAGTACCGCCGAATAGGATTAAGTACATCAGGCCCTTTCAGAAGAAGTAGGGGTACATTCATGCTGCTTCCTCCTAAACCTCTGGCTGCTGTTCCATACCAGCGGACAGGTGTAGTTATAGAGTGTGGGTTTGGTGCTATCAAGTGACGGACGTACCATACTGGACCTTTCCAGTCGGCAATGGTCTTTCTAGTGAGTTTCTTTGCTGCCTTCCTTTCCACCATCTCATGAACCTGAGTTGTGTATGCTGCACGCCAATCTGGTTCTCTCTTTGAGTTGTTTCTCCGTCCTCAGAAACGTGGCTTCCACTGCGCTTCTGTTGTTGGGCAGGGAACTTGGATCTTCAATACAAGGGTATTTTTTGTGTCCCAGTGAGGCTCCTGACTATGCCCATCTGACTCCACGTAACTGAGACCTTGCCTGATTATCTCAAGCTCTCTTTCTTCACTAAGAGTCATGTCTTTGCCTCCTGGTTGACAGTTACCACAACGACATCCTCCACACATGGGTTCACAGGCCGCACCCAATGCTGTCCCACTTCCACCAGTCCAAGACCTCTTTGCCAATCACAGTGGTTTTAGTTTCAGCTCTAGATTCTTGCATCTCAGCAATTTCTTGATACTTTACTGCTGTGATTCTCATAGATCGTGCAAAATGAGTTTCAGAATTGTGCAGGGCCATGTCCACTACTTCACAGAGGTCTGGATGTGCTCCTCCAACGGTCTTTCCTAAAGGGCTCTCCCACAGGACAAGATCTCCTACTACCTTTACTCTCTGTGGAGCAAGTCTTCCTTCCCGGTGGCTTATGAGAAGCTCAACATGTTCTGGTCTGTGAAGGTCTTCCAGGTTGGTATCGGGAAGAACTTCTTGAGGTGTTGTGCTTTGATTGCTCTGTGAACTTTTGCAATCTCATCCAACCCATAACAGATCAGCTCATGAACTTTCTCCGTGCCTCTTGGTGTCTTGACTCTCACCTTGAGTAAGTATCTTTTGGTCTTCACCTTCATGGCCATGCCTCCAACTCCATGGACGACTAGTGTGATCCTTTCACTTCGAAGCTTCAGTCTCCTGGCGGCTGTGTGAGTGATGTAGTTGGTGTCTGATGCTAAGTCAATGAGAGTTCCAATTTTCTGCCCTGCGTTAGTAGTTACTTTGAAGCATAAGAATAACTGGTAATTCACGTGTGCTTGAGTCCATTACCCCAGGAAGGCTTCCTCCAGTGCAGTGTGATTTTGCCATGTTGGTGAAAGCATTCCTGGTCAATTTTTCTGCCACGTCCGGGTGAGCTCACGTATTAATCTCTCTTGCTCCTCTGTGAATGTTTGCCTCCTGGTGCTGGGTTTTCCACTTTCACGTATTCTTTCCTCTTAGCCCCTCCTTTAAGGCAGAGAAAGAAATGGTGATCCGAGGAGCTTCCTCTTTTGCAGTCTCTGTTTCTGCAAAGGTAAGTGTCCGTACATTCCTCATCCTCTCCATGACATCTGAGGCATCTTCTGCATGCTCCCAGTCTTTCGACAGCATTCAGCTTCTCACTAGGCTTTAGTTCTTTGAACTGCTTACAAAAGAAAATCTTCTCACGGTGCTTTTCATCTCCACACACAACGCATCCTCCCTTTCTCGTGGACCTTGTGGAAGCATACCGCTTCTCCGGGTACGTAGCTTTCTTTCAGGTTTTTCACTTACACCCAACTGGTCTAGTTTCTCCAGTATGTCCTCTTGTGTCTTTAAAAATCTTAGAAGGCTGTCGAAGTGATTGTCAGGTGTGACTCCATTTCTTGGGTTGACCATGAATGTCAGCCAGTCCCCTCTTCATGTTATCCGGCAGCTTGCTCTCTATGGATCTGATGACAAGGGGATTCTTTATGGCTCCACTGCTTTCGAGCTCCGTGAGGTCATTCAGGGCCTTTTCCACAGCTTGAATCAGGTCAATAACCTTCCTTGGTTGGTGTGACTTTAAAGGAGGGATCCTCTCCAGGTCCTCAATTATCTCCAAAGCAATTGTTGGCTTGTTTCCATACCGGTTTTGGAGTACTCTAAACATGTCTTCAGCACTGTTATATGATGACAGGCGCAGGTCTCTACATATTCTCTGCGTCCACACTGTCAAGAAGTTGAAACTTCTTCACCTCCACTGAACCAGTCGGCTCTCCCTGCTTTTGCAGGCTCTCCCCAGTCTTTCCTCCATCTGTGGAAATTCCTCCTAAGCCCAGTGAATTTAGGTAGACTGGTTGGTTTTATTCTCACCACTGGTTGTGGGACTGCTCTTGGTTGAAGCTCTGTAGGTCTTCTGTCCTCTTCTGCAATTCTCTGTGCGATGAGGAATTCTGTTCTTTTGGCCTCGAGGTTACTGCCGAATATTCTCAGATCTTTTACTCTGCCTTTCAGATCTGCAGTCTCATCGTGTGGGACCCATTTTTCCCAGTCTTTCAGGCTTTCACTTGCATCATGGATTAGCTTCCTCGCTCTTTCCAGCTGTAGTTCATAGCCGTCCCTGTTAATAGCAGTGACGGGGGTTTCTTTGGCTCTGTCACAGGCTTTCTCCGCTTCTTGGATTGCAAAGTCTACCTCCTCTTTACCGTATCTTGGCCAGAGGTTGAATTGGACTGCCTCTCGGATTTCCTCCAATTTCATGTCGCACTCTTCAATCGTCCTTTCAAGACCAAGATCCAGAAGTCCACATCAGTTGAGGACTGGAGATGGATTCCAGGTGAGCAAAACATTGCTGACCTCATGACAAGAGGAGCAACCCCAGAGGACCTCAAAGAGAACTCTGTGTGGCAGAACGGCCCAGAGTTTCTGAAACTACCTGTAGAGGATTGGCCGACAAAATCAGCCAAAGAAGTCGCTGCAGATGACAAAGAAGGCATAAACAAGCTCCAAAGGAAATGTTTTACAGCAGCACTGACCCGAGCGCAGGTGGGGAAAAAAATCCAACATACTCCACGTATACCAATATCTCCAACCTCTGACAAAGGTAAAGACCTGCAAAGCAGCCCTAATGGAAGAGGGCACCAAATCCAAGTCCAAAGACCACCTTCTGGTTATTCAGTGGGGAATATCCTTAACATCAGCAAGTTCAGCAGTTTAACCAGGTTGACAAGAGTCATTGCCTGGGTGTGGAGAGCTGCCACAAGGTGGAAAGAAATGCTAGCCAAGACCACCACCACAAGCAAGCCAAAGAAAAAGGAAATTCCTTCAGCTCTTGAGATCAAGTCCAGAATCAAGAGAGCTACACTTACATCATGGAGTGTGAAGATGCACTCAGGGATCTCTTCCTTGCAGCCCAAAAGGATGTAACCTGGCCAGACACCACACTCAGCAGGCTTGCTGTGGTCAAAGAGGAAAACACTGGACTCTTGCTCTGTGGAGGAAGATTCCAAATCTTTAATGAAGAAAAAACTGCAGTACAGGCTTGCCAGAGTTATTGACGTTAACACTGACAAGAAGGGAATTGTGAGGGATGTATATCTCCGATCCTTCCCCAGCTACCCAGTCACAACTGTGAAGCCCACTAAAAAGATGGAAAAACATTCAATCAAGATGACCAGCAACAGTTCTTCACAGGGATGTCAGACGGATAGTTGTCTTGCTTCCAGTTGAAGAGCAGCAGCAACAGGATCAAAAATAGAGTAACTGAATCCAACACATCACAGTTCTGTGTGACCTCCTTGGGTTGAAGAACCAGGAGGTCAAGTGGGAGGTGTTGTGTCAATTCCTGACTACAAGCTACAAGCCTAAATCCACCCAGGGTGCTCAAAGCACTCCCAACCTGCAGGGGGCAACCATGCAACCGGAGCTGTTGAAACCAACCACCAGGAAGTGCTCTGGGGACCATATTATCCTGCGCACCCACAAGCAGTGCATGTGCATGGCATCGAAATGTTTGGTAAAAGCTTACTTGGCTCTCACTCATTCCTGAGAAGAGATACCAATGACCACAGCTCCTGATCATCCAAAGACGCAACTGGTAGGACAGAATGTGTTGTGAATTCATGCTTCTATATGCCTTTTGGTTTGGTTGTAACATACAATGCAATTATTAATTAAATTAAATAGTGAAGACTTCATTATGTGAAAGTAGAACTTGACAGTAACCTTACTATAATCATGTGTATTGTTAAATGTTTAATTAGGATATTGATATTTAATTATTAACTTGCAATGATCCTATGTTAATCTAAATGATGAAATGATTGTTTGGTTAGGTTTGAGGATTCAGTAACATTAGTTTATGCTTATTTTTGAGAAATTGGAATTGAGAGTTATTTGTAACTAATCCATGGGGTTTTGTTTGTGTGTTTTGAAGGTTATCAACCTATTCTGTTCCACCTTTATGACAATAAAAAATCATAAAGTGAACAGTTTTGAGTTGTCCTTTGCGTTCATCAAGGATAAAGCCGTTTTCAAGTTTGGGCAGAGCTGTGGTCAGCCAGAAATCACACAGAACTTGACAGTGCTCTTTCACAAAAGCTCTCAACCTATAACCTATATACTTATTATGGACACATTATGCTTTACATTAGTTATATTGTTGTTATTAGTTGTTGTTAGTTGTTATTAGTCCCATCCTTCAACTCCATTCAACACCTCCCATCTATCTCTTAACACCATCCATATTGGATTTCTATTTGCCATATCTTTTTCAACTGTACTGTGATGTTTTACAAAAGTTCTGAACCCTTCTATTCTTATTGTTTCTACAGATTTTTTTTTCTAAAAGTATTATTATATTATTGATCGAATGACTATAACTTTTCATCTCACCCAGTAGTGCTATCTGCAGGGTTAGCTCCAGGTAAATATTGCAATCCTTTAGCCATTCCTGGACCTGTGTCCAAAAACAAGCTACAAATGGACAGGACCAAAACAAATGATCTAATGATTCTGTCTCTTCGCAGCAAAATCTGCAGAGCTGGGAAGATTGTCACTCAAGAGGGTCACTCATGTTTGTGATATTTAAAGGGGTCTTGCGCTCATTTCATGTTTGTGGTATTTTTTTGAAGGGGGTCTGGCACTCATTTCATGTTTGTGGCCCTTTTCATGTCTCCTAGCTGGATGCTAATTAAGCTGGTTCCTGACACCCCAGGGTGCTCCTCTAGTTTCTCAGCTCCAGGGGTTTTCACCAACATCAGGCCATACTGTACTCTACTGTGAAATGATTGGTGAATACATACCTGCATGTGCTAACAAACTAAATCTGAAGGTCTTCAAATATAATACAGAGGATTAAATGCTTTAAGTTAATCATTTAGTAAAATGTTTCACCATTTCAGACAGTAAATGAGTGTAATATAAGTACTTAAAGCGTAAGTAGCTCTAAATAGGGATGTAGCTCAGTTGGTGGAGCATGGTGTTTGCAACGCCAGGGTTGTGGGTTCGATTCCCACGGGGGGTATGAAAAATAATAATGTATGCACTCACTAACTGTAAGTCGCTCTGGATAAGAGCGTCTGCTAAATGACTAAAATGTAAATGTAATAGAGTTTTAGGTATTTACTTCCGAAAAATACATGCGCAAATGTAGCACAGGTGAAACCAAGTCTCAAATTGGTAGTGATGGGAGAGAGGGTGGAAGTGAAATCCCTAAATGAACAAGCAACCAGAGAAATTCCACGCCTATGAGATATAGATGTTTGTGTTGTCATAAGTTGTTGAAGGTTGACAAGGATCAGATGACATTCTCCTGTCAGTCTCTCTGGCGGAACTTCTGCTATGTTTCCCCACTCATGCTCACATTTCACATTTCACATTTCCATCGCTTAGACATTATCTCTGTTCTTTCCAGGGAGAAAACAGCCCTGAAATGGGGTCCTTTTCCCCTTTCCTGTTTACACAGTTTGACATCGTATTTGCACATTGCAGTCTGACATCATATTTGCACATTACTGAGCCACATAAACATTCCCCTCTGTAGTTAGTTTAAATATTTCCCCATAGAGAGAGAGTGAGAGAGAGAGAGGGGGGAGGGAAGGAAGGACTCATAAGCACATTGTGCTTATGAGTCAAATAGCTCAGAATTTTTTCTGAAAAAGGGAGGTTCAGCAAAGTTCTTCAAAGACCCTCTCACTTTGATGACTGATGGTGGTAAACACACACACATGTATGCACACACACAGTGGGGAATGTGTACGTGTTTGTGTGTGTGTGTGTTTGTTTGTGTGTGTGTATTAACGTTGTGGGAATGTTGGAAGGTTCAATGTGTGTATGTGTGTGTGGTATGGGTTGGAATGGAGAAAAGAGAGAAACAAAGTTATTTAAACGTCTCTACATCTCCAGGGCTGACAGGAGTGGGTGTATGGAAAGGACTTCCTTATGTGTGATGATAACCAGGATACATAATGACCCAAATGTGCTCTTTACATCAGGAGTGCCTCTGTAAATCCTTTATAAGAGATTGCTCCTGAATGCTGAAAGCGCACAATATATCATTCTAGAGTCCCTCAGAACACTGTGGAAAAAGTAGGAAAATAAATAGAAGAAGTTCAAAGTTAGGGAACAAAAAACTCATTTTAGTCATTTAGCAGACACTCTTATCCAGAGCGACTTACAGTTAGTGAGTGCGTACATTATTTTATTTTGCGACAGAGCCTGGATTCGAACCAGGATCTCTAGTGGCGCCTTAGACCACTGCGCCACTCGGGTACATGTTTTAGAGCAGAAAGGAGAGAGAGTATCCTCACATTACAATATGAGAAAGGCAGGGAAGGTAACTGGGAAGAAGACAAGGCAGGGGAAGGTAACTGGGAAGAAGACAACGACCCTTCACAGGCAGGCATGATTCTTTCAGAACTCTTTGTGTGTGCGCGTCAGGGTGTCCATTAGGAAAATGTGGCCCTGGACATTTGACCGTCAGCATTTTAATTTAACGCACATTTGAGAACTTTAGAATCCACTCGTCCACCGCAGGGGCCTCGATCTGGCTCTCGTGCCACGGTGCCAGGACCGGCTGATATCCTAAAATACACTGGAAAGGTGTTAAATTGGTGGAGGAGTGGCGGAGAGAGTTCTGGGCCATCTCTGCCCAGGGGATATACCTAGACCACTCCTCCGGCCGGTCCCGTCAATAGGACCTTAGGAAACCTACCCACATCCTGGTTGACTCGTTCCACCTGCCCATTGCTCTCTGGGTGGTACCCCGAGGTAAGGCTCACCGAGACCCCCCAAGCGTTCCATGAACGCCCCCCAGACTCTGGAGGTGAACTGGGGACCTCGGTCAGACACAATATCCTCGGGGACCCCATAGTGCCGGAACACGTGGGTAAATAGGGCCTCGGCGGTCTGTAGGGCAGTAGGGAGACCCGGCATTGGGAGGAGACGACAGGCCTTGGAAAACCGATCCACAACGACCAAAATGGTGGTATTCCCCTGGGAAGGGGGTAGGTCGGTCACAAAATCCACCGAGAGGTGGGACCATGGTCGTTGTGGAACGGGCAGGGGATGTAACTTACCCCTGGGCAAATGTCTAGGCGCCTTACACTGGGCGCACACCGAGCAGGAGGAGACATAAACCCTCACATCCTTAGCTAACGTTGGCCACCAGTATTTCACGCTAAGGCAGTGCACTGTCCGGCCAATACCTGGATGTCCAGAGGAGGGTGATGTATGAGCCCAATAAATAAGACGATCACGAACCTCGAGCGGAACGTACGTCTGCCCCACAGGACACTCGGGGGGAGTAGGGTCGGTACGCAGTGCCCCTCGATTTCCGCATCGACCTCCCATACCACCGGAGCCACCAAACAAGACTCCGGCAGTATGGAAGTAGGCTCAATGGACCTCTCCTCTGTGTCATACCGCCGGGACAGGGCGTCTGCCTTACCGTTCTGGGACCCTGGGATGTATGTGATCTTAAAAACAAACCGGGTCAGGAACCTGTTCCACCTAGCCTGACGAGGGTTCAATCTCCTAGCGGCCCGGATGTACTCCAGGTTACGGTGATCAGTCAGAATGAGGAAAGGGTGTTGAGCCCCCTCAAGCCAATGCCTCCACACCTTTAGGGCCTGGACTACAGCTAACAACTCCCTGTCCCCAACGTCATAATTGCGCTCCGCCGAGCTGAGCTTCTTGGAGTAGAACGCACAGGGGCGGAGCTTAGGTGGCGTGCCGGACCGTTGTGACAGGACTGCCCCAATACCGGTCTCGGACGCGTCTACCTCAACTTGGAATGGTAAAGAGGGATCCGGATGCGCCAGCACCGGGGCCGAGGTGAACAGGTTCTTCAGTTTGACAAATGCCCTGTCCGCCTCAGCTGACCACTGCAAATGAACCGGACCCCCTTTAGTAGGGACGTAATGGGAGCTGCAACCTGTCCAAAGCCCCGGATAAACCTCCGGTAGTAATTAGCAAAACCCAAGAACTGCTGCACCTCTTTTACAGTGGTTGGAGTTTGCCAATTACGCACGGCCGACTACACGGTCTACCTCTATCTCCACACCAGACGCGGACAACCGATAACCCAAAAAGGAGACGGACTCCTGGAAGAACAGGCATTTCTCTGCCTTGACATACAAGTCATGCTCCAACAGTCTTCTCAACACTCGGCGCACCAGGGCTACATGCTCGGCTCGTGTAGAAGAGTACACTAGGATGTCGTCGATGTACACTACCACACCCTGCCCATGCATGTCCCGGAAAATCTCGTCAACAAAGGATTGGAAGACTGAAGGAGCATTCATTAGCCCGTATGGCATGACGAGGTACTCGTAATGACCCAGTGGTGCTAAAATGCTGTCTTCCATTCATCCCTCCCTAATGCGCACCAGATTGTAGCGCTCCTGAGATCCAACTTTGTGAAGAACTGCGCTCCGCGTAATGATTCCGTCATAGTCGCAATCAGTGGAAGAGGGTAACTGTACTTAACCGTGATCTGATTGAGACTACGGTAATCAATACACGGGCGCAAACCCCCGTCCTTCTTCTTCACAAAGAAGAAACTCGAGGAAACCGGGGAAGTGGAGGACCGTATGTATCCCTGTGCCAAGGACTCGGCTATGTAAGTCTCCATAGCCGCTGTCTCCTCTTGAGACAAGGGATACACATGACTCCTGGGAAGAGCCGCTCCTGTTTGGAGATTTATCGCACAGTCCCCCCGTCTATGAGGTGGTAGCCGTGTTGCCCTCGTCTTGCTGAACACAAGTGCTAAGTCCTCATACTCGGGGGGGAATGCGCATTGCGGGCAATTGGTTCGGACTCTCTACCGAGGTCGCCCCTAAGGAAACACCTAGACATCTCCCTACACACTGGGCAGACCACTCCATAAGAGCCCTCTGTTGCCACGCAACAGAGGGCTCTTAACCAGGGAAGCCCCAGCACCACGGGGTACGCAGGAGAGTCAATCAGATAAAACTGAATGATCTCCTCATGACCCCCCTGCGTCGTCATCTTAAGTGGTGCTGTGACTTCTCTGATCAGCCCCGACCCCAACGGCCGGCTGTCTAAGGCGTGGACAGGAAAGGGGGCTTCTACCGGCCGAAGGGGAATTCCTAACCTATAACAAAATGCCCGATCAATAAAATTCCCAGCTGCGCCTGAATCTACTAGTGCCTTATGCTTGGAATGAGGTGCCACCTGTGGAAATCTCACAGGAATACTCATGTGACCAACAGAGAGCTCTGGGTAAGTGGGGGCGCCTACTCACCTGAAATGACTCCCCAGTGCGTGACCTGTTGTCCCCTCTTTCAGGAGACCCTCCCCAGCACCTGGCCGCGGTGTGTCCTCCACGGCCACAGTTGGTGCAGGGGGTGGCCCCCCTCGGGTTCTCTCTCCTCCTCTCTCTAGCGCCAGCACCCCCGAGCTCCATAGGAATCGGCTCAGAGGTGCTGGAGGGTGGAATGGACGACCCCCCACTCGGGGACGTCCGCGGGTAGCCAGCAGGGTGTCGAGACGGATGGAGATGTCCACCAACTGGTCGAAGGATAGGTTGGTGTCCCTACAGGCCAGCTCACGACGAACGTCCTCTCGTAGGCTACACCGGTAATGGTCGATGAGGGGCCCTCTCATTCCACCCCGCATCCGCCGCTAGCGTCCGGAACTCCAGTGCGAACTCCTGTGCGCTCCTCTTCCCCCTGTCGGAGGTGGAACAGACGCTCCCCGCCGCCTTCCCTTCAGGTGGGTGATCGAAGACAGCCCTGAAGCGGCGGGAGAACTCCGCGTAGGTGATGGTAGCGGAGTCTATTCCCCTCCATTCGGCGTTGGCCCACTCCAACGCCTTGCCGGATAGACAGGAGATGAGGGCGGAGACGCTCTCGTATCCCGAGGGCGCGGGGTGTATGGTAGCCAGGTAGAGTTCCACCTGCAGGAGGAACCCCTGACACCCGTCTGCAGAACCGTCATATGCCCTCGGGAGCGAGAGCCGAATGCCACTGGGTTCCGGTGCTGAGAGAGGAGGACTGGCCGTTGGTGATGGGATGGTGTAAGAAGGCGTGGGCACCTCTCCAGTAACCAACCGGCGCAGAGTGTTGGACACCTCGTCCACGGCGGCCCCAAGTTGCCGGATCATCAAAAGACAGACAGTGAGGTATCAGATTTAGATTGTATTGAGTATACAGTCCACAGTATATCTATTTTGACAGGGAAGCTAACATCTTAAATTTGGCTATATACTCCAACATTTTGGATTTGAGATCAAATGTTTCATATGAGGTGACAGTATATAATGTCACCTTTTAATTTAGGGTATTTTCATACATATCTGTTTCACCGTTTAGAAATGAAAGGACTTTATGTATCTAGTCCCTATTTGAAGAAGTCATAAGTATTCTGACCAATTCACTTATAGTGTATTAAAGTAGTCAAAAGTTTAGTATTTGGTCCCAAACTCGTTGGTTGCATTTGCAGTTTGTTTTGGTTGTGTTTTGAGTTATGTTTTGTCCAATAGTAACTGAATGGTGGATGATGACTGGAGTAATTTTCTGTCTAAGTGAGTAGATAACATGTTTCTAAACACTACTAAATTAATCCTGATGATGACATGATTAAGAAAAATCATGAATGAATCATGAATAATAATGAGTGAGAAAGTTACAGAGGCTACAACAAAACATGCTAAGCACTCACCATTACCAATAACAGAGGGGGTATGATCCTTGTGCCTCTGTATCTTTCTCATTCATCATCATTCACCATTTATTCATGATTATTCATAATCATAGTAGCATCCACATGAATGTAGAAGTGTTCAGAAACATCTTCTATTCTTACTGACAATACAAGTGAAGTGACTCCAAAATGACAGGACATTATTCACCATTCAGTTTCTATTGGGAAAAACATCATCCAAAACACAACCAAGACAATCTGCAAATGTATTCAACAAGTTTGTAGAATCACAAAGCTTGATGTAATCACTGCAGGTAAGGAATATGGGACCAAATACTAAACTTTTGACTAAATGAATTTGTCCAAATAATTACGACTTCTTCAAATGGGAGAACTAGATACATAAAGTGCTTTCATATCTAAACACTAAAACAGATATGTATGAAAAACCTCAAATAAAAGGTGACATTCTGTACTGTTGCCTAATATGAAACATTCTATCTGAAATCCAAAATGCTGGAGCATAGCACCAAATTTAAAACTGTAAGGTTCACTGTCCAAACACATATGGTGTGGACTATGTGTGCCTGGTAAACACATGTGGATCTGGTGAACAGTTACCACTTGTTGACCAACTACAGGAATACTGACCTCAGAGTCTCCAGTTTACAGTGGGGATTCCCCAGTCCAGCAGAGAGCAGCTTCACTCCTGAATCCTTCAGGTCATTGTTATTCAGATCCAGCTCTCTCAGGTGTGAGGGGTTTGACTTCAGAGCTGAGTCCAGAGAAGCACAGCCTTCCTCTGTGACTAGACAGCCTGACAGCCTGCAAAGAGTCAAATCATATTAAAACCACACTGCTATTCTTTGGTGGTGAAAATAGTGGCAGTATATTTTTTTCTACATATTCAGATATATCAGTGTCCTGGAAACCTGCCATATCTATTCATAAATGAATGTATCATTATTAGAAATTACAAATTATCAAAGTATTGCTTAAAGAGAGAAAAATATAAAGTACAAATATTTGAGTAGACTGACCAGAGCAGTTTAAAAGCAGTATCAGTCAAAAGACAGACAGTGAGGTATCAGATTTAGATTGTATTGAGTATACAGTCCACACCATATCTAGTTTGACAGTGAAACTGACATTTTAAATGTGGCTCTATACTCCAGCATTTTGGATTTGAGACCAAATGTTTCATATGAGGTGACAGTATATAATGTCACCTTTTATTTGAGGATATTTTAATACATATCTGTTTCACCGTTTAGAAATGAAAGCACTTTATGTATCTAGTCCCCCCATTTGAAGAAGTCATAAGTATTCTAACCAATTCACTTATATTGCATTAAAGTAGTCAAAAGTTGAGTATTTGGTCTCAAACTCATTGGTTGCATTTGCAGTTTGTTTTGGTTGTGTTTTGGGTTATGTTTTGTCCAATAGTAACTGAATGGTGGATGATGACTGGAGTAATTTTCTGTGTAAGTGAGTAGATAACATGTTTCTAAACACTACTAAATGAATCCTGATGATTCCATGATTGAGACAAATCATGAATGAATCATGAATAATAATGAGTGAGAAAGTTACAGAGGCTACAACAAAACATGCTAACCTCTCACCATTACCAATAACAGAGGGGGTATGATCTTTGTTCCTCTGTAACTTTCTCATTCACGATTCATTCATGATTATTCATAATCATGGTAGCATCCACATGAATGTAGAAGTGTTCAGAAACATCTTCTATTCTTACTGACAATACAAGTGAAGTGACTCCAAAATGACAGGACATTATTCACCATTCAGTTTCTATTGGGGAAAACATCATCCAAAACACAACCAAAACAAACTGCAAATGTATTCAACAAGTTTGTAGAATAACAAGCTTGATGTAATCACTGTGGGTAAGGAATATGGGACCAAATACTAAACATTTGACTAAATTAATTTGTCCAAATAATTACGACTTTTTCATTGGGGAGAATTACACACATAAAGTGCTTTAATCCAAGATGGCGAAGTAGTGCAGTCTTGTTTCTGTCGTGTGTCTGTAAATAGCCTGTAAATACCCAGTTTTTTGTATTTTTCGTACATATTTCCCTATCAGACTTTTCATCCTTCTACAAAATATACTTTCCTGCAACCTGCCTCACTCAATGTGGAACGGATTCTATTATTGACTTACCTTTTATCCAGAATCTAGAATCTCCAGTTGAAACTAGCTAGCCAGCTAACTAGCTACTTGCTATTAGCCACGGCTAGCGGTGTTTCACCCAGAACATAGGATTTTTTTTCCGCAGGATTAATTTTAATCACTGGACATTGATCACCGGATATTCGGCCAGTCTGCACAGCGCGTTATCGACCCAGAACATATCAGTTCTTCCGCCGGATTCACTGGACCTCTAACTCCGGATTCATCGCCACCAGCTGGCTACAACAAAACGGACGCTGTGGTCTGGCTAATCAACCTGAGCTAGGCCCATCTCCCCGGCTATCTACCTCTCTATCAACTGGACGGGACCACCTAGGATTGACGCGAGCCCCGCCGATCCTACACGACTGGTCTGCCGGACTGAAATCGTCTGATGTGGTTACGACGCAACCACGAAGATTCCATCCATCTGCTAGCCCTGGCCCGTTAGCACACGCTTACTCACTAAACTGAACTAGCTACTGAACTAGCTACTTGCTATTGGCCACAGCTGGCGGTGTTTCACCCAGAACATTTGATTTTTTTTTCCGCGGGATTGGTTTTAATCACTGGACATTGATCGCGGATATTCGGACAGTCAGCACTGCGCGTTGTCGACCCAGAACATATCAGTTTTTCCGTCGCTACCAGCTGGCTACAACAAAACGGACGTAGCACACGCTAGCCGCTGGCCTCTTGCTCACTGGCGCTTCACCACCGGACCTTGTGATAACTCAGCTATACAGCTGATATCTGCTGGACTGTTCCCTTTTTACGGTACTACATCCTGTTTATGTTTAGCCTCAGCCCAAACATGGTTAGTTTATTGTTGTTTCGGTTATTTCTAATTGTACTATATCACTGTAGACCCCCAGCCTAGCTGAACCTGCCTTGGTTAGCCCCTTTGTCCCTCCACCCATACACTCACAGACCGACTCAATTTATGCCTCTAGAGATACTATCTCTTTCAGTGTTACCCAACGCTTAGGTTTGCCTCCACTTTACTCATATCCTTCCATATCCTTGTCTGTACATAATGCCCTGAATCTTTTCTATAACACCCGGAAATCTGCCCCTTTATTCTATGTACCCAACGCACTAGAAGACCAGTTCTTAAAGCCTTTAGCCGTATCCTTATTCTAGTCCTCCTCTGTTCCTCTGGTGATGTAGAGGCTAACCCAGGCCCTGTAGCCCCCAGTATCCTCCTACTCCCCAGGAGCTATCATTTGTTGACTTCTGTAATCGCAAAAGTCTTGGTTTCTTGCACATAAATATCAGAAGTCTACTTCCTAAGTTTGAGTTATTCACTGCGTTAGCACACTCTGCCAACCCTGATGTTCTAGCAGTGTCTGAATCCTGGCTCAGGAAGGCCACCAAAAATTCTGAAATTTCCATCCCCAACTATAACATTTTCCGTCTAGATAGAACTGCCAAAGGGGGTGGAGTTGCAATCTACTGTAGAGATAGCCTGCAGAGCTCTATCATACTATCCAGGTCTGTGCCCAAACAGTTTGAGCTTCTACTTCTAAAAATCCACCTTTCCAGAAATAAGTCTCTCACTGTTGCCGCTTGCTACAGACCCCCCTCAGCCCCCAGCTGTGCCCTGGACACCATATGTGAATTGATTGCCCCCCATTTATCCTCTGAGTTTGTACTGCTTGGTGACCTAAATTGGGATATGCTTAATACCCCAGCCATCCTACAATCCAAGCTAGATGCCCTCAACCTCACGCAAATTATCAACGAACCTACCAGGTACAACCCTAAATCCTTAAACATGGGTACCCTCATAGATATCATCCTGACTAATATACCCTCTAAATACACCTCAGCTGTCTTCAACCAGGATCTCAGCGATCACTGCCTTATTGCCTGCGTCCGTAACGGGTCCGCGGTCAAACGACCACCCCCCTCATCACTGTCAAACGCTCCCTAAAACACTTTAGCGAGGAGGCCTTCCTAATTGACCTGGCCCAGGTATCCTGGATGGATATAGATCTCATTCCGTCAGTAGAGGATGCCTGGTTGTTCCTTAAAAGTAATTTCCTCTCAATCTTAAATAAACATGCCCCATTCAAAAAAATACAGAACTAAGAACCGATATAGCCCCTGGTTCTCCTCAGACTTGACTGCCCTTGACCAGCACAAAACATCCTGTGGCGTACAGCATTAGCATCAAATAGCCCCCGCGATATGCAACTTTTCAGGGAAGTTAGGAACCAATATACACAAGCAGTCAGGAAAGCAAAGGCTAACTTTTTCAAACAGAAATTTGCATCCTGTAGCACTAACTCCAAAAAGTTTTTGGGACACTGTAAAGTCCATGGAGAATAAGAGCACTTCCTCCCAGCTGCCCACTGCACTGAGGCTAGGAAACACTATCACCACCGATAAATCTACAATAATCGAGAATTTCAACAAGCATTTTGCTACAGCTGGCCATGCTTTCCATCTGGCTACCACTAACCGGCCACCAACTCTGCACCCTCTGCTGCAACTTGCCCATGCCCCCCGCTTCTCCTTCACACAAATTCAGACAGTTGATGTTTTGAAAGCGCTGCAAAATCTGGACCCCCTACAAATCAGCTGGGCTAGACAATCTGGACCCTTTCTTCCTAAAACTAGCCGCCGAAATTGTCGCAACCCCTATTACTAGTCTGTTCAACCTCTCTTTCATAACGTCTGAGATCCCCAGAGATTGGAAAGCTGCCGCGGTCATCCCCTCTTCAAAGGGGGTGACACTCTAGATCCAAACTGCTACAGACCTATATCCATCCTGCCCTGCCTTTCGAAAGTATTCGAAGCTAAGTTAACTAAACAGATCATCGACCATTTCGAATACCACCGTACCTTCTCCGCTATGCAATCCGGTTTCCGAGCTGGTCACGGGTGCACTTCAGCCACGCTCAAGGTCCTAAACGATATTATAACCGCGATTGATAATAGACAGTACTGTGCAGCCGTCTTCATCGACCTGGCCAAGGCTTTCGACTCTGTCAACCACCGCATTCTTATTGGCAGACTAAATAGCCTTGGTTTCTCAAATGACTGCCTCGCCTGGTTCACCAACTACTTCTCAGATAGAGTTCAGTGTGTCAAATCGGAGGGCCTGTTGTCTGGACCTATGGCAGTCTCTATGGGGTGCCACAGGGTTCAATTCTTGGGCCGACACTTTTCTCCGTGTATATCAATGATGTCGCTCTTGCTGCTGGTGACTCTCAGATCCACCTCTACGCAGACGACACCATTTTGTATACATCTGGCCCTTCATTGGACACTGTGTTAACAAACCTCCAAACGAGCTTCAATGCCATACAACAATCCTTCAGTAGCCTTCAACTGCTCTTAAACACTAGTAAAACTAAATGCATGCTTTTCAATCGAACGCTGCTAGCACCCGCCCACCCGACTAGAATCACCACTCTCGACGGGTCTGACCTAGAGTATGTGGACAACTACAAATATCTAGGTGTCTGGTTAGACTGTAAACTCAACTTCCAGACTCACATAAAGAATCTCCAATCCAAAGTTAAATCTAGAATCGGCTTCCTATTTCGCAACAAAGCCTCCTTCACTCATGCTGCCAAACATGCCCTCGTAAAACTGACTATCCTACCGATCCTTGACTTCGGCGATGTCATTTACAAAATAGCCTCCAACACTCTACTCAGCAAATTGGATGTAGTCTATCACAGTGCCATCCGTTTTGTCTCCAAAGCCCCATACACTACCCACCACTGTGACCTGTACGCTCTTGTTGGCTGGTCCTCACTACATGTTCGTCAGTCAAACCCACTGGCTCCAGGCCATCTATAAATCACTGCTAGGCAAATCCGCCCTATCTTAGCTCATTGGTCACCATAGCAGCACCCACCCGTAGTCTGCGCTCCAGCAGGTATATCTCACTGGTCATTCCCAAAGCCAACACCTCCTTTGGCCGCCATTCCTTCCAGTTCTCTGCTGCCAATGACTGGAACGGATTGCAAAAATCTCTGAAGCTGGAGACTCTTATCTCCCCCAATAACTTTAAGCATCAGTTGTCAGAGCACCTTACCGATCACTGCACCTGTACACAGCCCATCTGAAATTAGCCCACCCAACTACCTCATCCCTATATTGTTATTTAATTTGCTCTTTTGCACCCCAGTATCTCTATTTGCACATAATCTCTTGCACATCTAGCATTCCAGTGTTAATACTATTGTAATTATTCTGCACTATAGCCCATTTATTGCCTTACCTCCATAACTTGCTACATTTGCACACACTGTATATATATTTTCTGTTGTATTTTCTGACTTTATGTTTTTTTCTTTACCCCATATGTAACTCTGTGTTGTTTTTATTGCACTACTTTGCTTTATCTTGGCCAGGTCGCAGTTGTAAATGAGAACCTGTTCTCAACTGGCTTACCTGGTTAAATAAAGGTGAAATAAAAAAAAAATAAAAAAATTAATTTCTAAACGGTAAAACAGATATGAATTAATACCTTTAAATAAAAGGTGACATTCTGTACTGTCACCTAATATGAAACATTCTATCTCAAATCCAAATTGCTGGAGCATAGCACCAAATGTAAAACTGTAAGCTTCACTGTCCAAACACATATGGTGTGGACTATGTGTGCCTGGTAAACACATGTGGATCTGGTGAACAGTTATTACTTGTTGACCAACTACAGGAATACTGACCTCAGAGTCTCCAGTTTACAGTGGGGATTCCCCAGTCCAGCAGAGAGCAGCTTCACTCCTGAATCCTTCAGGTCATTGTTACTCAGATCCAGCTCTCTCAGGTGTGAGGGGTTTGACTTCAGAGCTGAGACCAGAGAAGCACAGCCTTCCTCTGTGACTAGACAGCCTGACAGCCTGCAAAGAGTCAAATCATATTAAAACCACACTGCTATTCTTTGGTGGTCAAAATAGTGGCAGTATATTTTTTCAACATATTCAGATATATCACTGTCCTGAAACCTGCCATATATATTCATAAATTAATGTATCATTATTAGAAATGACAAATTATCAAAGTATTGCTTAAAGAGAGAAAAATATAAAGTACAAATATTTGAGTAGACTGACCAGAGCAGTTTAAAAAGCAGTATCAGTCAAAAGACAGACAGTGAGGTATCAGAGCACTCCGTTCTGCCACCTCTGGTCTCTTGGCCCTCCCAACCCTACACCCCAACCAGAGTACTCCGTTCTGCCACCTCTGGTCTCTTGGCCCTCCCAACCCTACACCCCAACCGAGTACTCCGTTCTGCCACCTCTGGTCTCTTGGCCCTCCCAACCCTACACCCCAACCAGAGTACTCCGTTCTGCCACCTCTGGTCTCTTGGCCCTCCCAACCCTACACCCCAACCAGAGTACTCCGTTCTGCCACCTCTGGTCTCTTGGCCCTCCCAACCCTACACCCCAACCAGAGTACTCCGTTCTGCCACCTCTGGTCTCTTGGCCCTCCAACCCTACACCCCAACCAGAGTACTCCGTTCTGCCACCTCTGGTCTCTTGGCCCTCCCAACCCTACACCCCAACCGAGTACTCCGTTCTGCCACCTCTGGTCTCTTGGCCCTCCCAACCCTACACCCCCAACCAGAGTACTCCCGTTCTGCCACCTCTGGTCTCTTGGCCCTCCCAACCCTACACCCCAACCCAGTACTCCGTTCTGCCACCTCTGGTCTCTTGGCCCTCCCAACCCTACACCCCAACCAGAGTACTCCGTTCTGCCACCTCTGGTCTCTTGGCCCTCCCAACCCTACACCCCAACCAGAGTACTCCGTTCTGCCACCTCTGGTCTCTTGGCCCTCCCAACCCTACACCCCAACCAGAGTACTCCGTTCTGCCACCTCTGGTCTCTTGGCCCTCCCAACCCTACACCCCAACCAGAGTACTCCGTTCTGCCACCTCTGGTCTCTTGGCCCTCCCAACCCCTACACCCCAACCGAGTACTCCGTTCTGCCACCTCTGGTCTCTTGGCCCTCCCAACCCTACACCCCAACCAGAGTACTCCGTTCTGCCACCTCTGGTCTCTTGGCCCTCCCAACCCCTACACCCCAACCGAGTACTCCGTTCTGCCACCTCTGGTCTCTTGGCCCTCCCAACCCCTACACCCCAACCCGAGTACTCCGTTCTGCCACCTCTGGTCTCTTGGCCTCCCAACCCCTACACCCCAACCAGAGTACTCCGTTCTGCCACCTCTGGTCTCTTGGCCCTCCCAACCCTACACCCCAACCAGAGTACTCCGTTCTGCCACCTCTGGTCTCTTGGCCCTCCCAACCCTACACCCCAACCGAGTACTCCGTTCTGCCACCTCTGGTCTCTTGGCCCTCCCAACCCTACACCCCAACCAGAGTACTCCGTTCTGCCACCTCTGGTCTCTTGGCCCTCCCAACCCTACACCCCAACCAGAGTACTCCGGTCTGCCACCTCTGGTCTCTTGGCCCTCCCAACCCTACACCCCAACCGAGTACTCCGTTCTGCCACCTCTGGTCTCTTGGCCCTCCCAACCTACACCCCAACCAGAGTACTCCGTTCTGCCACCTCTGGTCTCTTGGCCCTCCCAACCCTACACCCCAACCAGAGTACTCCGTTCTGCCACCTCTGGTCTCTTGGCCCTCCCAACCCTACACCCCAACCGAGTACTCCGTTCTGCCACCTCTGGTCTCTTGGCCCTCCCAACCCTACACCCCAACCGAGTACTCCGTTCTGCCACCTCTGGTCTCTTGGCCCTCCCATCCCTACACCCCAACCAGAGTACTCCGTTCTGCCACCTCTGGTCTCTTGGCCCTCCCAACCCTACACCCCAACCAGAGCACTCCGTTCTGCCACCTCTGGTCTCTTGGCCCCCTCCCAACCCTACACCCCAACCAGAGTACTCCGTTCTGCCACCTCTGGTCTCTTGGCCCTCCCAACCCTACACCCCAACCAGAGTACTCCGTTCTGCCACCTCTGGTCTCTTGGCCCTCCCAACCCTACACCCCAACCGAGTACTCCGTTCTGCCACCTCTGGTCTCTTGGCCCTCCCAACCCTACACCCCAACCAGAGCACTCCGTTCTGCCACCTCTGGTCTCTTGGCCCTCCCAGCCCCACGGGAGGGCAGCTCCCGCTCAGCCCAGTCCAAGCTCTTCTCTGTCAGTATGATGACACAGAATAAAAGCTGTATAACATAACGTAGCCTCGGCAATCCCCCTCTCTCCTACCTCCCCCTCTCTCTCTCCTCCCTCCCCCTCTCTCCTCCCTCCGTCTCTCTCCTCCCTCCCCTCTCTCCTCCCTCCTCTCTCTCCTCCCTTCCCCTCTCTCCTCCCTCCCTCTCTCTCCCCTCTCTTCTCCTCTCTACCTCCCCCTCCTCTCTCCTCCCTCCCCTCTCCCTCTCCTCCCTTCCTCCCTCTCTCTCTCCTCCCTCGCCTCTCTCCTCCCTCCGTCTCTCTCCTCCCTCCTCTCTCTCCTACCTCCCTCTCTCCTACCTCCCTCTCTCCTCCCTCCCCTCTCTCCTCCTTCTCTCCTCCCTCCCCTCTCTCCTCCCTCCCCCTCTCTCCTACCCCCCTCTCTCCTCCCTTCCCCTCTCTCCTCCCTCCCCTCTCCTCCCTCCCCCTCTCTCTTCCCCTTTCTCCTCCCTCCCCCTTTCTCCTCCCTCCCCCTTTCTCCTCCCTCCCTCTCTCTCTCCTCCCTCCCTCTCTCTCCTCCCTCCGTCTCTCTCCTCCCTTCCCCTCTCTCCTCCCTCCCTCTCTCTCCTCCCTTCCCCTCTCTCCTCCCTCCCTCTCTCTCCTCCCTCCCCCTCTCTCCTCCCTCCCCCTTTCTCCTCCTCCCTCTCTCTCTCCTCCCTCCCCCTCTCTCCTCCCTCCCTCCCTCTCTCCCCCTCCCTCCCCCCTCTCCCCTCCCCCTCCCCTCTCACCTCCCTCCCTCTCTCCTCCCTCCCCCCCTCTCCGTCTCTCACCTCCAGTTCTTCATTCTGTTTCTGCAGCTCTTCCAGGATCATCTGGAGTTCCTCCTCGTCTTCACTCTCACTCTCACTGTCTGAAGAGGACTCCTCTGTCTCACTGTGACCCTGCTGACGACTACAGACACAGACAGTTACATAAATCATGTAGACACACCATAACAACGACTTTCTATATAGTCTAGACCAGGGTTTCCGAACCTCAGTCCATGGCTATAGTCTAGACCAGGGTTTCGAACCTCAGTCCAGGGCCCCTCCCGGTGACGTTTTGGTTTTTGCCCTAGCACTACACAGCTGATTCAGATAACCAACTCATCATCAAGCCCTATAAAATCTGTGATTTTTTTACCCCAAAATAGTTTTTTATTTTTCCAAATTATGTTATGTTTCGCAGTTGTATTTTTTTCGGGTTTCAGATTTTCTTTGGTTTTTTTTTCATCTCAAAATTACAATTGTTCATAGATAAACAATGACATTGGATGTTCTGAGTCCATGGCAATGATTAAAGGAAAATTCCATCCCAAAACTATCTTTTGGTCCATTTTTGCTAAAGTCCCAAAATGTTTTGCATGTCAGCAATCAACTTTTCAAGAGATATAACTTTCCGAAATGGGTATCAGGTTATGGGTGTGCTTGTCATCGGCAAGGACTAGGGAGTTTTTTAGGATCAAAATAAACAGAATACAGCTAAGCACAGGCAAAATCCTACAGGACAACCTGGTTCAGTCTGCTTTCCACCAGACACTGGGAGAGGAATTAACCTTTCAGCAGGATAATATCCTCAAAACACAAGGCCAAATCTACAATGGAGTTGCTTACCAAGACGACATTGAATGTTCCTGAGTGGCTTAGTTACAGTTCACTTAAAATCAGCTTGAAAGTCTACGGCAAGACTTGAAAATGGCTGTCTAGCAATGATCAACAACCAACATGACAGAGCTTGAAGAATTTGGAAAAGAATAATGCAAATGTTGCACAATCCAGGTGTGGAACGTTCTAGAGACTGACCCTGAAAGACTCACAGCTGTAATCACTGCCAAAGGGGATTCTAACATGTATTGACTCAGGGGTGTGAATATTTATGTAAATTAAATATTTCTGTATTTCACTTTAAGTAGATTTGCTTAAATTTCTAAAAACATGTTTTCACTTTGTCATTATGGGGTATTGCATGTAGATGGGTGAGAAAAAAATAATATTTAATTAATGTTTGATTCAGGCTGTACCAACAAAATGTGGAATAAGTCAAGGAGTATGAATACTTTCTGAAGGCACTGTATATATTATATTACAGGATTTTATAGTCAAACAAATATAAGTCAACATAGCTGAATATAATATACTGAACAAAATATAAATGCAACAATTTCAAAGATTTTACTGAGTTAAAGTTCATATAAGGAAATCAGTCAATTGAAATAAATAAATTAGGCCCTAATCTAAGGATTGGCAGGGGGTGGAGCCATGGGTGGGCCTTGAGGCATAGGCCCAACCACTGGGGAGCCAGGCCCAGCCAATCAGAATTAGTTTTTCCCCACAAAAAGGGCTTTATTGTAGACAGAAATACTCCTCAACAACTCCCCACCCCGCCTCAGACGATCCGGCAGGTCCTGGG
The DNA here is from genome assembly GCF_020615455.1 of Coregonus clupeaformis. Taxonomy (NCBI): domain Eukaryota; kingdom Metazoa; phylum Chordata; class Actinopteri; order Salmoniformes; family Salmonidae; genus Coregonus; species Coregonus clupeaformis. The sequence continues at coordinate 115,249 of NW_025534436.1, forward strand.
CTGGCGTGTTTACACGTGGTTTGCGGTTGTGAGGCCATTTGGACGTACTGCCAAATTCTCTAAAACGACGTTGGAGGCGGCTTATGGTAGAGAAATTAACATTCTGTTCTCTGGCAACAGCTCTGGTGGACCTTCCTGCGGTCAAGTATGCCAACTGCATGCTCCCTCAACTTGAGACATCTGTGGCATTGTGTTGTGTGACAAAACTGCTAACGTTGTAGCTACTGCTAATTTCTCTGCCTGGTAAAATATTTGATCGATATCCAAGCTAGCTAACGTGGTAGCTACATTAACTATCACACTGGAAAAAAAGCAGTGTAAAACAAGTTTGGCAGTATTGAGCCCTGGGACAAGAAAAGGGTGGTGATCCCTAGGCTGTAGAGCTCAGATGTCTTCACTCCAGAAGGCAGCACAGTAAATAAACGTTCAGCACCATCAAAAGAAAGCCTATAACAACATGGTGAACTGTTCTATCATTTACAGTCCAGCAGTACTACCAGAGACATCTCCAAGTTCACAGACTGCTAAATACCTCCATCCAAAGACTCATGCACCTTACACCATACCACTGCTGCCATTTCACAACTGCACTATTCTATTTATTTATTACCAAGTATGTTTACATACTGGCTGTATTGGAGGGGGAGTGGTTTCTCCTCTCTTAGGGAATCAGCAATTAGTACCGGCAGGTGTGCTCTTCACCTCTGCTAGGCAATTAGCAATTAGTGATGGTATTTCAACCTCCCCTGTTTTCTCAGCGGCAGTCATGTCAGCAGCGGTCTCATAGCCAAATCTAAGATCGTCGCCGAAACAAAGACGGTTCTGCTGAGTTGATCTAAGGAGTTATGCAAGAAAGGCTCCACACCACTCTCACGTTTTTTTTGTAGGGGTAGATCAGCTATAATATTGCAGATAGATTGCAGCTTCCATCAATGTAATTGTCTGCATAATTTCCAATCCCCCATAAAATATTTTTGTTAATATATTTATATACACTACCGGTCAAAAGTTTTAGAACACCGACTCATTCAAGGGTTTTTCTTTATTTTTACTAACCCGTCGTCCAGGTTAGGGTAGGGTTTGGTTAGGGTAGGGTAGGGTTTGGCCGGGGGGCTTTACTTGGCTCATCGCTCTCTAGTGACTCCTTGTAGCGGGCCGGGCGCCTGCAACACCGACTCATTCAAGGGTTTTTCTTTATTTTTACTAACCCGTCGTCCAGGTTAGGGTAGGGTTTGGTTAGGGTACGGTAGGGTTTGGTTAGGGTAGGGTAGGGTTTGGCCGGGGGGCTTTACTTGGCTCATCGCTCTCTAGTGACTCCTTGTAGCGGGCCGGGCGCCTGCAGGCTGACCTCGATCGTCAGGTGAATGGTGTTTCCTCCGATACATTGATGCAGCTGGCTTCCGGATTAAGCAGGCGGGTGTTAAGAAGCGAGGTTTGGCGGGTCATGTTTTGGAGGACGCATGACTCGAACTTCACCTCCCGAGCCCGTTGGGGAGTTGCAGCGATGAGACAAGATCGAAATTGGGGAGAAAAAGGGGGTAAAATATTTTTTTTATATAGATATATGAGGACGAGCAATGTCGGAGACCGGAGTATAAATACACTACATGACCAAAAGTATGTGGACACCTTCTCGTCGAACATCTCATTACAAAATCATGGGCATTAATATGGAGTTGGTCCCCCTTTGCTGCTATAACAGCCTCCACTCTTCTGGGAAGGCTTTCCACTAGATGTTGGAACATTGCTGCGGTTGACTTGCTTCCATTCAGCCACAAGAGCATTGGTGAGGTCGGGCACTGATGTTGGGCGATTAGGCCTGGCTCGAAGTCGGAGTTCCAATTCATCCCAAAGGTGTTCGATGGAGTTGAGGTCAGGGCTCTGTGTCCAGTCAAGTTCTTCCACACTGATCTCGACAAACCATTTCTGTATGGACCTCACTTTGTGCACGGAGGCATTGTCATGCTGAAACAGGAAAGGGCCTTCCCCAAACTGTTGCCACAAAGTTGGAAGCACAGAATCATCTAGAATGTCATTATATGCTGTAGCGTTAAGATTTCCCTTCACTGGAACTAAGGGGCCTAGCACAAAGCATAAAAAACTGCCCCAGACCATTATTCCTCCTCCACCAAACTTTACAGTTGGCACTATGCATTGGGGCAGGTAGCATTCTCCTGGCATCCGCCACACCCAGATTCATCTGTCGTACTGCCAGATGGTGAAGCGTGTTTCATCACTCCAGAGAACACGTTTCCACTGCTCCAGAGTCCAGTGGCGGCAAGCTTTACATCACTCCAGCCGACGCTTGGCATTGCACATGGTGATCTTAGGCTTGTGTGCGGCTGCATGACGGTGCCATGTTGAAAGACACTGAGCTCTTCAGTAAGGCCATTCTACTGCCACTGTTTGTCTATGGAGATTGCATGGCGGTGTGCTCAATTTTATACACCTGTCAGCAACGGGTGTGGCTGAAATAGCAGAGTCCACTAATTTGAAGGGGTGTCCACATACTTTTGTATATATAGTGTGGTTGAGATTCTTCATTATCTTCTTAGCTTTCCTGTGACACCGGGTGCTGTAGATGTCCTGGATGGCAGGCAGTGTGCCCCCGGTGATGCGTTGGGCAGACCTCACCACCCTCTGGAGAGCCCTACAGTTGTGGACGGTGCAGTTGCCGTACTAGGTGGTGATACAGCCTGACTGGATGCTCTGAATGGTTCATCTGTAAAAGTTTGTGAGGGTCTTAGGGGCCAAGCCGAATTTCTTCAGCCTCCTGAGGTTGAAGAGGCGCTGGTGCGCCTTCTTCACCACACTGTCTGTGTGGTGGACCATTTCAGAATGTCAGTGATGTGTACGCTGAGGAACTTAAAGCTTTTCAACTTCTACTATTATTGCAAACAGGATGCATGTTTTGGAATATTTTTTTATTCTGTACAGGATTCTTTCTTTTCACTCTGTAATTTAGGTTAGTATTGTGAAGTACCTACAATGTTGTTGCTCCATCCTCACTCTTCTCCTATCACAGCCATTAAACTCTGTAACTGTTTTAAAGTCACCATTGAACTCATGAGCGGTTTCCTTCCTCTCTGGCAAGTTAGGAAGGGGGCCTCCCGAGTGGCCCATCGGCACCTAGTGTGTAGGTGCCACTACAGCCTCGGGATCGATCCCAGGTTGTGTCACAGCCGGCCGTGACCGGCTCACAATTGGCCCAGCGTTGTCCGGGTTAGGGGAGGGTTTGGCTGGGGGGATTTCCTTGTCTTATCGTGCTCTAGTAAGTCCTTGTGGTGGTACGGGCACCTGCAAGCTGACTTCGGTTGTCAGTTGGATGGTGTTTCCTCCGACACATTGGTGCGGCTCGCTTCCGTGTTAAGTGAGCAGTGTGTTTCGGAGAACGCATGACTCTCGACCTTCGCCTCTCCCGAGTCCGTTGGGGAGTTGCAGCGATGAGACAAGATTATAACTACCAATTGGGGAACAAAAGAGTTAGGAAGGACGCCTGTATCTTTGTAGTGACTGGGTATATTGATACACCATCCAAAGTGTAATTAATGACTTCACCATGCTCAAAGGGAGCAATAGGTGCCAGTCTTTGCGAGGCATTGGAAAACGTCCCTGGTCTTTGTGGTTGAATCTGTGTTTGAAATTCACTGCTCGACTGAGGGACCTTACAGATAATTTTATGTGTGGGGTTTAGAGATGAGGTTGTAATAAAAAAAAATCACGTTAAACACTGTTATTGCACACAGAGTCCATGGAACTTATGTAACTTATTAAGCACATTTTTACTCCTGAACTTATTTAGGCTTGCCATAACAAAGGGGTTGAATACTTATTGACTCAAGACATTTCAGCTTTCTTTTTTTTATTAATTTGTACACATTTCGAAAAACATAATTCCACTTTCACATTATGGGGTATAGTGTGTAGGCCAGTGACATAAAATCTCAATTTAATCCATTTTAAATTCATGCTGTAACAACAAAATGTGGAAAAAGACTCCTTTAGCTGGAAGATAGAATAATACTTGGTGAGTATTTCCATGATCCACACTTCTTTGACAATATATATAATAAATTATCAACTATGCAAGCAATTCAAGACTCTATTATTATGGTGGGAGATTATAATACCGTTTTAAATAGCTCAATGGACCGTAAAGGAAATCACACTACAAACAATCACCCTCATGCTCTTAAGGAAATTGTGAATGTCATGGATACATTAGAACTAGTAGATATATGGAGGCTTAAATATCCTGATCTAGTGAGATATACATGGCGGAGACTCAATCAAGCTAGTCGTCTTGACTTCTTTCCTATGTCATTCTCGTTGGCACCAAAAGTTTAAAAAGTGTTGATAGGGTACAGAATGTGGTCGGACCATCATATAATCGGCATATACATTACTCTTACTGAATATCCACGTGGGCGAGGATATTGGAAAATTAATCAAAGCCTATTGGATGATAACTTGTTTTTAACTAGGACAGAGGAATTTATAACTGATTTCTTCCGACATAACATAGGTACAGCAAATCCCCTTATTGTATGGGACACCTTTAAATGTGCCTTTAGAGGCCATGCAATTCAGTACTCATCTAGAAAACAAAAGCAATTTAGGTCAAAAGAGTCCACACTAACAAAGGAAATAGAAGGTCTAACAGAACAGATAGATAGCAATAAAAACTGTAACATAGAGGCTCAGAATACATTAGAGGAAAAACTAAAAGAAATGGATAAACTTATTCAAGAAAGATCAAGTGTAATATATTATAAAAATAAAGCAAACTGGATGGAATATGGGGAAAAATGCACCAAATTATTTGTTCATCTTCAACATAGGAATGCTGCCAAAAAGAATTTACTGAAACTGGTTACAAATGACGGAGTCACCCATGATTCACCAAATGATATTTTGAAGGAGTAAACAAAGTACTTTAAGCATATGTTTTCGTTTCAGTCGCCTCCATCTCCTCTAACTGAAGCAAATTGAAGATATTATTTTTCTATTGATAATGTAAAATTAACAGCCATACAGAAAGACTCATGTGAAAGTGAAATTACAGAGAAGAAACTTCTGGATGCAATTAAAGACTTTAAGTCCGGGAAAACTCCAGGGTTGGATGGCATACCAGTCGAGGTATACCAAACCTTTTTTGATATACTCAGAGGACCGTTATTAGCATGTTTTAACCACTCCTATGTAAATGGTAGATTATCAGACACTCAAGAAGAGGGTGTGATTTAATTATTACTGAAACAGGATACAAGTGAAAAATATAAAGATCCAGTCCATTAAAAAAACTGGAGGCCCCCTACACTTCAGTGTTGTAATGCAAAAATTCTAGCAAAATGTATAGCGCATAGAATTAAAAAGGTATTGTCGGACATTATTCATTCTAATCAGACAGGTTTTCTACATGGGCAATACCTTGAAGATAATATAAGGCATGTACTGGAAACAATAGAACACTATGAAAAATCTAGGAAACCAGGCCTGCTATTCATAGCAGACTTCGAAAAGGCATTTGATAAAGTACGACTGGGGTTTATATATAAATGCCTGGAGCATTTCAATTTTGGAGAATCTCTTACAAATTGGGTTAAAATCATGTATAGTAACCCTAGGTGTAAAATAGTAAATAATGGCTATTTTCCGAAGGTTTTAAACTGTCAAGAGGAGTGAAACAAGGTTGTCCACTATCGGCATATCTATTTATTATGGCCATCGAGATGTTAGCTATTAAAATCAGATCCAACAATAATATCAAGGGATTAGAAATCCAGGGCTTAAAAACATAGGTGTCATTGTACGCTGATGGTTCATGTTTTCTTTTAAATCCACAACTTGAATCCCTCCACAACCTCATAGAGGATCTAGATAAATTTTCTAACCTCTCTGGATTACAACCAAATTATGATAAATGTACTATATTACGTATTGGATCACTAAAAAATACAATTTTTACATTACCATGTAGTTTACCAATTAAATTGTCTGATGGTGATGTGGATATACTCAGAATACATATCCCAAATGAAATAAATGATCTCACTCCAATACATTTTAATAGAAAGATCTTGCTACATGTCAATTTGTGGAAAAATCACCCTGATTAACTCTTTAGTATTATCCCAGTTTATCTATTTGCTTATGGTCTTGCCTACAGTTTTTTTTTTATTATATGAGAAAAAAATATTCAATTGTATTTGGAACGGCAAGCCAGACAAAATTAAACGGGCCTATTTATATAATGAATATGAATTCGGAGGACAGAAATTATTAAATATTAAAGCATTAGACCTATCACTAAAAGCTTCAGTCATACAAAAGTTATACTTAAATCCGAACTGGTTCTATAGCAAATTAGTAAGATTGTCTCACCCAATGTTCAAGAATGGCCTTTTTCCCTTTATTCAGATTACAACCTCTCACTTTCCGTTATTTGAAAAATAAATAATCTCCCAAATATCACTATTTCTAAAACAAGCCATAGAAAGTTGGTTGCAATTTCAATTTAATCCTCCAGAAACAACAGAACAAATATTGCAACAAATTTTGTGGTTAAACTCAAATATACTAATTGATAAAAAACAATTTTTTTGGACAAAATGTTTAAAAAAGGTATAATCTTCGTAAATGATATTATCGGTAGGACTGGTGGAGTTATGTACCACATGCAGCTAACAAAAACATATGGAAATGTCTGCTCTACCCAAAATTACAACCAAATAATTGCAGCATTACCGCAAAAAAATGGAAGAGGAAAGTGGAAGGGGGAAAAAGTAAGGAACTTGTCTGTTGGCCTTGCATTAAAGAACATAATTGGTTAAAGAAAATTGTGATAAATAAAAAAGTATAGCAGTTTCAATTAAGGACCAAAGGATTGACAGCCGTCCCATATAGATTGCAAAATAGTTGGGAAGAGATTTTTGACGTACCGATTCCATGGCATAGTGTTTATGAACTGATACGCAAAACGACGCCGGATTCAAAACTTAGAATTGTTCTATTTGAATTATTATATAAAATTCTTGCTACCAATAGAATGTTATTTATATGGGGGATACAATCTTCCCAGCTCTGCAGATTTTGCTGCGAAGAGACAGAATCATTAGATCATTTGTTTTGGTACTGTCCATTTGTAGCTTGTTTTTGGACAAAGGTCCAGGAATGGCTAAAGGATTGCAATATTTACCTGGAGCTAACCCTGCAGTTAGCACTACTGGGTGATCTGAAAAGTAATAGTCAATCGATCAATAATATAATAATACTTAAGCAAAAATGTTTATTTTCAATTTACAATCTGTAGAAACAATGAGAATTGAAAGGTTCAGAACTTTTGTAAAACATCATAGTACAGTTGAAAAATATATGGCAAATAGAAATCCAATATGAATGGTGTTAAGAGATAGATGGGTGGTGTTGAATGGAGCTGAAGGATGGGACTAATAACAACAACTAATAACAGCAAGATAACTAATGTAGGGTATACTGTGTTCATAATAAGTATATAAGTTATAGGTTGAGAGCTTTTGTGAAAGAGCACAGTTAGAAAAATATGGCATATAGAAGCAAACCAGATGGACATTATGAAAATGAACGGAGGAAGTTCAGGAGTAAAAACAAACAAAATATAATTAATGTAAAATTTGACAGTGTCCATCAAATGTATATAGTATGTATAAGCTGGAAGTAGAGGCCTAAGCATTGTTGTTCATAAGTTTACTCCAATTAGGGAAGGGGTGGAGGGGTTGGAAAGTAATGAAGGGAAATATCATTTAAAAAAGGATATGTATGTGTGTATATATGTGTGTGTATGTACAGTTGAAGTCATACAGTTGAAGTCGGAAGTTTACATACACCTGAGCCAAATAGATTTAAACTCAGTTTTTCACAATTCCTGACATTTAATCCTAGCAATTGCAGGCCTCCTTGCTCGCACACGCTTTTTCAGTTCTGCCTACAAAAATCTTTAAGGATTGAGGTCAGGGCTTTGTGACGGCCACTCCAATACCTTGACTTTGTTGTCCTTAAGCCATTTTGCCACAACTATGGAAGTATGCTTGGGGTCATTGTCCATTTGGAAGACCCATTTGCGACCAAGCTTTAACTTCCTGACTGATGTCTTGAGATGTTGCTTCAATATATCCACCAAATTCTCCTTCCTCGTGATGCCATCTATTTTGTGAAGTGCACCAGTCCCTCCTGCAGCAAAGCATCCCCACAGCATGATGCTGCCACCCCCGTGCTTCACGGTTGGGATGGTGTTCTTCGGCTTGCAAGCGACCCCCTTTTTCCTCCAAACATAACGATGGTCATTATGGCCAAACAGTTCTATTTTTGTTTCATCAGACCAGAGGACATTTCTCCAAAAAGTACGATGTGCAGTTGCAAACCGTAGTCTGGCTTTTTTATGGTGGTTTTGGAGCAGTGGCTTCCTCCTTGCTGAGCTGCCTTTCAGGTTATGTCGATATAGGACTCGTTTTACTGTGGATATAGATACTTTTGTACCTGTTTCCTCCAGCATCTTCACAAGGTCCTTTGCTGTTGTTCTGGGATTGATTTGCACTTTTCGCACAAAAAGTACGTTCATCTCTAGGAGACAGAACGCGTCTCCTTACTGAGTGGTATGACGGCTGCGTGGTCCCATAGTGTTTATACTTGCATACTATTGTTTGTACAGATGAACGTGGTACCTTCAGGCGTTTGGAAATTGCTCCCACCAGACTTGTGGAGGTCTACAATTGTTTTTCTGAGGTCTTGGCTGATTTCTTTTGATTTTCCCATGATGTCAAGCAAAGAGGCACTGAGTTTGAAGGTAGGCCTTGAAATACACCCACAGGTACACCTCCAATTGACTCAAATGATGTCAATTAGCCTATCAGAAGCTTCTAAAGCCATGACATCATTTTCTGGAATTTTACAAGCTGTTTAAAGGCACAGTCAACTTAGTGTATGTAAACTTCTGACTCACTGTAATTGTGCTACAGTGAATTATAAGTGAAATAATCTGTCTGTAAACAATTGTTGAAAAAATTACTTGTGTCATGAACAAAGTAGATGTCCTAACCGACTTGCCAAAACTATAGTTTGTTAACAAGAAAATTGTGGAGTGGTTGAAAAACGAGTTTTAATGACTCCAACCTAAGTGTATGTAAACTTCCGACTTCAACTGTATATATATATATATATATATACAGTGGGGAGAACAAGTATTTGATACACTGCCGATTTTGCAGGTTTTCCTACTTACAAAGCATGTAGAGGTCTGTAATTTTTATCATAGATACACTGTGAGAGACGGAATCTAAAACAAAAAAACAGAAAATCACATTGTATGATTTTTAAGTAATTAATTTGCATTTTATTGCATGACATAAGTATTTGATACATCAGAAAAGCAGAACTTAATATTTGGTACAGAAACCTTTGTTTGCAATTACAGAGATCATACGTTTCCTGTAGGTCTTGACCAGGTTTGCACACACTGCAGTAGGGATTTTGGCCCACTCCTCCATACAGACCTTCTCCAGATCCTTCAGGTTTCGGGACTGTCGCTGGGCAATACAGACTTTCAGCTCCCTCCAAAGATTTTCTATTGGGTTCAGGTCTGGAGACTGGCTAGGCCACTCCAGGACCTTGAGATGCTTCTTACGGAGCCACTCCTTAGTTGCCCTGGCTGTGTGTTTCGGGTCGTTGTCATGCTGGAAGACCCAGCCACGACCCATCTTCAATGCTCTTACTGAGGGAAGGAGGTTGTTGGCCAAGATCTCGCGATACATGGCCCCATCTATCCTCCCCTCAATACGGTGCAGTTGTCCTGTCCCCTTTGCAGAAAAGCATCCCCAAAGAATGATGTTTCCACCTCCATGCTTCACGGTTGGGATGGTGTTCTTGGGGTTGTACTCATCCTTCTTCTTCCTCCAAACACGGCGAGTGGAGTTTAGACCAAAAAGCTCTATTTTTGTCTCATCAGACCACATGACCTTCTCCCATTCCTCCTCTGGATCATCCAGATGGTCATTGGCAAACTTCAGACGGGCCTGGACATGCGCTGGCTTGAGCAGGGGGACCTTGCGTGCGCTGCAGGATTTTAATCCATGACGGCGTAGTGTGTTACTAATGGTTTTCTTTGAGACTGTGGTCCCAGCTCTCTTCAGGTCATTGACCAGGTCCTGCCGTGTAGTTCTGGGCTGATCCCTCAACTTCCTCATGATCATTGATGCCCCACGAGGTGAGATCTTGCATGGAGCCCCAGACCGAGAGAGATTGACCGTCATCTTGAACTTCTTCCATTTTCTAATAATTGCGCCAACAGTGGTTGCCTTCTCACCAAGCTTCTTGCCTATTGTCCTGTAGCCCATCCCAGCCTTGTGCAGGTCTACAATATTATCGCTGATGTCCTTACACAGCTCTCTGGTCTTGGCCATTGTGGAGAGGTTGGAGTCTGTTTGATTGAGTGTGTGGACAGGTGTCTTTTATACAGGTAACGAGTTCAAACAGGTGCAGTTAATACAGGTAATGAGTGGAGAACAGGAGGGCTTCTTAAAGAAAAACTAACAGGTCTGTGAGAGCCGGAATTCTTACTTGTTGGTAGGTGATCAAATACTTATGTCATGCAATAAAATGCAAATTAATTACTTAAAAATCATACAATGTGATTTTCTGGATTTTTGTTTTAGATTCCGTGTCTCACAGTTGAAGTGTACCTATGATAAAAATTACAGACCTCTACATGCTTTGCCAAGTAGGAAAACCTGCAAAATCGGCAGTGTATCAAATACTTGTTCTCCCCACTGTATATATATATATATATATATATATATATATATATATACAGTGGGGAAAAAAGTATTTAGTCAGCCACCAATTGTGCAAGTTCTCCCACTTAAAAAGATGAGAGAGGCCTGTAATTTTCATCATAGGTACACGTCAACTTTGACAGACAAAATGAGAAAATAAAATCCAGAAAATCACATTGTAGGATTTTTCATGAATTTATTTGCAAATTATGGTGGAAAATAAGTATTTGGTCAATAATAAAAGTTTCTCAATACTTTGTTATATACCCTTTGTTGGCAATGACACAGGTCAAACGTTTTCTGTAAGTCTTCACAAGGTTTTCACACACTGTTGCTGGTATTTTCGCCCATTCCTCCATGCAGATCTCCTCTAGAGCAGTGATGTTTTGGGGCTGTCGCTGGGCAACACGGACTTTCAACTCCCTCCAAAGATTTTCTATGAGGTTGAGATCTGGAGACTGGCTAGGCCACTCCAGGACCTTGAAATGCTTCTTACAAAGCCACTCCTTCGTGGCCCGGGCGGTGTGTTTGGGATCATTGTCATGATGAAAGACCCAGCCACGTTTCATCTTCAATGCCCTTGCTGATGGAAGGAGGTTTTCACTCAAAATCTCACGATACATGGCCCCATTCATTCTTTCCTTTACACGGATCAGTCGTCCTGGTCCCTTTGCAGAAAAACAGCCCCAAAGCATGATGTTTCCACCCCCATGCTTCACAGTAGGTATTGTGTTCTTTGGATGCAACTCAGCATTCTTTGTCCTCCAAACACGACGAGTTGAGTTTTTACCAAAAAGTTCTATTTTGGTTTCATCTGACCATATGACATTCTCCCAATCCTCTTCTGGATCATCCAAATGCACTCTAGCAAACTTCAGACGGGCCTGGACATGTACTGGCTTAAGCAGGGGGACACGTCTGGCACTGCAGGATTTGAGTCCCTGGCGGCGTAGTGTGTTACTGGTGTTAGGCTTTGTTACTTTGTTCCCAGCTCTCTGCAGGTCATTCACTAGGTCCCCCCGTGTGGTTCTGGGATTTTTGCTCACCGTTCTTGTGATCATTTTGACCCCACGGGGTGAGATCTTGCGTGGAGCCCCAGATCGAGGGAGATTATCAGTGGTCTTGTATGTCTTCCATTTCCTAATAATTGCTCCCACAGTTGATTTCTTCAAACCAAGCTGCTTACCTATTGCAGATTCAGTCTTCCCAGCCTGGTGCAGGTCTACAATTTTGTTTCTGGTGTCCTTTGACAGCTCTTTGGTCTTGGCCATAGTGGAGTTTGGAGTGTGACTGTTTGAGGTTGTGGACAGGTGTCTTTTATACTGATAACAAGTTCAAACAGGTGCCATTAATACAGGTAACGAGTGGAGGACTGAGGAGCCTCTTAAAGAAGAAGTTACAGGTCTGTGAGAGCCAGAAATCTTGCTTGTTTGTAGGTGACCAAATACTTATTTTCCACCATAATTTGCAAATAAATTCATAAAAAATCCTACAATGTGATTTTCTGGATTTTTCTTTCTCAATTTGTCTGTCATAGTTGACGTGTACCTATGATGAAAATTACAGGCCTCTCTCATCTTTTTAAGTGGGAGAACTTGCACAATTGGTGGCTGACAAAATACTTTTTTCCCCCACTGTATATATATATATATATATATATTTGCGAGAAAAAAAAACATATGGGGGATTGGAAGTGATGCAGACAATTACATTGATGGAAGTTACAATCTATCTGCAATATTAAAGCTGATCTATACCCTGGCCTCAGGACCAGTGGAAGCAAAATAGCCCCATAACATCAAAGATCCACCATCATATTTTACTGTAGGTATGAACTACTTTTCTGCATATGCTTCTATTTTTCAACACCAAGCTCTATTTTTATGTCATCTGACCATAGCACCGCCTGGAGTTTGATAAACGGCATTGGCTCTAGGATTGGAACAGGTGCTTCGGTCAGATGACATGAAAATATAGCTCTTTAACTGTATCTGATCATGTGTATTGATAGAGTATATACTGTACCCTTTAATGATCTGGGAAGGGTTGGCTGTTATGAGGTCTGTCTTCACTCCCACGTCACGACTCTTGTTGATAGGAGCCAGGTTAAACCTAACAACAACAACAATAACAATCACACAACATTACAAACAACTAAGATCACACAACATTCACACGAGATTAGAAACAACAATCTAGACAACAACATTCACAGAATATTAAATCGACATTCACACAACATTACATCAACATTCACACAACTTTACATCAATATTCACGCAACATTCACATGACAACTGAATACCCCTACCTACATGTACATATTCCCTCAACTAACCTGTACCCTCGCACATTGACTCGGTACCGGTACCCCCTGTATATAGCCTCATTATTGTTATTTTACTGTGTTACTTTTTTTTCCATTTTTTATTATATATTTTTAGCAAATATTTTGTTACTTACTTAAGTAAAATAAAACTCTGCATTGTTGGTTAAGGGCTTGTAAGTAAGCATTTCACGGTAAGGTCCTACACCTGTTGTATTCGGCGCATGTGACAAATTACATTTGATTTCATTTGATTTGAATAAGAGCGCCATATACAAACTAGTGATGGACTCAGAAAGAGGTGCCGGTTTCGATAGGATAAAACAACATTCTAACAACATATTTTTTACCTTTATTTAACTAGGCAAGTCAGTTAAGAACAAATTCTTATTTTCAATGACGGCCTACACCGGCCAAACCCGGACGAAGCTGGGCCAATTGTGCGCCGCCCTATGGAACTCCCTGTCACGAGTTACAAAGCCAGAACCCAGAAGCAGACCAGGACAAGGTAAGTTGAAACGAAGGTGAGTGTTTATTTACAAACTCAAGAGTGATGCTGAATAATCCAGGGAACAGAGCGGGCGGCGTTGATTAGTTGTTGGGGGTGCAGTGGTTGATCCAATCATGGCTCGGCAGCCGCCGACCACCAGGCAGAGGTTGGATGAAGGTTCCGGACGAGTGACTGCAGATGGAACAAAACGGAGGTAAGTAAACAACAAACCAACAAGGTGCAAAACAACAAAACTAACGCTAGAAGCTCTAAGACTGATACTCTGGTAAACCTACTGTTCATGGCTAACGATCCGGCAGGGAATGGATGTTAGGCCAGAGCCTAAGAAGGGTGATGATCAGGACCAGGTGTGCAGATTGCTGATGGGATGCAGGTGCGGAAATCAAGAGAGCTCCCCGGAGCGTTCCAGAACCCTCGGGAAACTGGAGATCCCGAGCAGAAAAAACTAGTCCACAGACAGGACCCGACTCAGACTGCCGGGATCGTTACACTCCCAATCACGGGCGGTTGTGATACAGCCTGGAATCTAACCAGGGGGTCTGTAGTGACACCTCAAGCACTGAGATGCGCCACTCGGGAGCACATACACAGAATGTCTACACAATGTTCAAACAACATTATAAACAACAACATTCATACATCACATCAACGTTAAACCCTACACAACAGCACTACATTGCTATAGATTACTACCTATAACAAATTGATTGATTGATTGCTTGCTTGATTGATAGATGTTGTTGCTGATACCTGATGACATAATCAGCATTGTCAATTTCCGCTCCACAGCTGCTGTTCTGCAGGATTCCTCCACTTCCCACCACGGCACAACGACTCAATGAACCTTTACTCCAGGGCACGGTCTACAGACACACACACACGTTTTGTTATTCTATCCTCATGGGGACATAAAATTGATTTCTGTTAAAAATCCTATTTTCCCTGACCACTAACCCTAACCCTTACTATAACCATAACCCTATTCTTAACCCCTAACCCAAACCCTAAATCTAACTCATAACCACCAACCCCTTACCCTAACCCTAAGTCTAACCCTAAACCTAACCCCTAAGCTTAAAATAGCCTTTGTCCTGATGGGGACGTGGGAAATGTCCCCACGGGCGACAATTTTCCTGGTTTGACTATCCTTGTAGGGACTTTTGGGGATTTTAGCTCCCCACAAGGATAGAAGAACTAACCCACACAAACCTGAGGCAGCATCTCCCATAGTGCTTGGTCCACCTTTCTCTTCCTCCACCTCTCTCCATCATAAGCCAGAATCTGGTTCTGATTGGTGTTCTGTCTGGTCATGATCAGCCTGTCAGAAGCATTACAGCATGACCACAACTCTGTCCTGGGGGGGAAGGACAGGAAGTTTGTTGGAGACGATCGCAAGACTGAGCAAGGTGTGTGTGTGTGTGTGTGTATATCAGTGGAGGCTGGTGGGAGGAGCTATAGGAGGACGGGCTCATTGTAATGGCTGGAATGGAATATTTGGAATGGGTTCAAATGTGGTTTCCATGTATTTGATACAGTTCCATTTATTCCACTACAGCCATTACAATGAGCCCGTCCTCCTATAGCTCCTCCCACCAGCCTCCACTGGTGTGTATCTCACCTGTGTAGTTCTCTGTGTGTGAGGTTGAGTCTCCAAGGACAGTCCATCAGCTCTCTCACCTCCTGAGAGAACAGGGCAATGTCTACTCTGACACACACATACAGACACACACACACACACACCAGCCAGGTCACTCCAGATCCAATGCAATATTCAACGTTCGTCCAGGTCCCCACGACGTCGGGAGATGCCTTCAATACTGGCCACTAGGGGCAACGGTGAGCATTATTACTATCAAGTAGTCTTGCGTCGTTGGCTCCAAGAATCGTGGGTTCATTCCCAGTGCTAGGCATTCGTTTGTATTTAATTTGTTATTTTTTTTACCCTATCCCAAACCTTAACCCTTACCTTAACTATTCAGAATTAATACCTAAACATAACCTTCGAGTTGTTTCTGTTTGAACCCTCTCCCAAACCTTAACCCTTACCTTAACTATTCGGAATTAATACCTAAACATAACCTTCGAATTGTTTCTGTTTTAACCCTCTCCCAAACCTTAACCCTTACCTTAACTATTTGGAATTAATACCTAAACATAACCTTCGAGTTGTTTCTGTTTTAACCCTCTCCCAAACCTTAACCCTTAAAACCCTTTCCTGCAGTTAAATGACCAAATCGCCCTCTACTGGCCTCATCGGTGAAATGTTATTAATATTTTTCATAATTTCATAATTAATCAACATTATTTATTTTAAACAGCCGAAAATCCGGTGCTTCTATGTGAAATGGTTTTGTTATATTTCAGTCTTCTGTGATGTATATAAAGTGTAATATTGGGATGTAAACTCAAAATTGAATACATTTCAACTCTATATCTGGGCCCATACCATGTGTGTGAGGTATATACTTTTGTTTCAAAGTAGATTTGTTTAAGACTACCAAGAAACACTCTGTGACCCTGATTTAGCCCACCCTAGTAAAAGGTTACTTAACCAATCGGAATTCATTCCTAAACTTAACCGTCAAATTATGACGTTTAGACAAATGTGGACAAACGTAGAATACTGAATTCAGACCATGTCAAACCGTGAAATCTTGTTGCACACACACACTCATAATGTAAATAAACATATAGATGGAGAACTTGTTGGATCAGGATGGATTGTCTGGTTGATCTGATCAGACTTTCAGACTTTCCAGTAAAGAATATCTTACATAGAATCTTTCTCTCTCGGACCCCAGGAAGATTAGCTTGCATCATGGTGTCAGCTAATGGGGATCCCAAAAAAAAATCTAATTCAAAACTCCACCTACTTTTTCATAGTAGTCATGGTCACCAGTTTCTCTCGCAGTCTCCTGCACTGCAACATCTTCTGGACAGAGTCCAGGAACCCATCTCTGCAACACACAAACACACGCATGCACACAAAAACACACACATTTATCATTTAGCCTAATCAGAGAAGTGACCTATCATAGAAAGGCTTTATGACTAGATAAGGTTGTAAACTAGTCTATAAGGTTTAGTATGAAAAGACAATTATGCAGTACTCGGAAATCCGGCTCCGGTTAGAGATTGAGGTGGACAAGACTCCAATGAACATTCAACCATTTATTTTAACTGCAAAAACCAGAACAGCACAGATGGCAAAACACAGATGAGAACATAGAATGTATGGTTATGTTTTTTCATCAAGAACACATACTGGAAGAGTCCTCTGATGGTGGCCAAACCAAATAATGGTAGACAGCCCTCAGCCCTAAGCCCTCAGCCTTTGAATTACGTTTTACATCGTCACATCCGAGTGTACCTTAAATGTCCCTTGCCCAAGAGAGGGAGAGGGATGATCAGAGAGGCAACGTCCTTGGTGGAAATCTTGAAGTTGAGCTTAAAAACAACCAACCTAAAGCTATTAATGTACCTAGAAAGCTAACATAGCTAGATAGCACTCCTGTCAGGTAGTTAGCTACCCATAGCTGGCAAGCTAGTTTTATAGTTTGGTCATTTATTCCAATACATTTCAGAATTCCCAAAAATATGTTTATGAAGCTAGCTAGCTCCTCACTACAAGACTAAGCCAATTTGCCAACGCTAAAATCAATGTCATCTACAGTAGCAGTCAAATGTTCGGACACACCTACTCATTCAAGGGTTTTTCTTTATTTTGAAAATGTTTTACATTGTAGAATGATAGTGAAGACATCAAAACTATGAAATAACACATATGGAACCATGTAGTAACACCAAAAGTGTTAAACAAATCACTGTTTGCCTAGATGACAGCTTTGCACACACTTGGCATTCTCTCAACCAGCTTCACCTGGAATGCTTTTCCAACAGTCTTGAAGGAGTTCCCACATATGCTGAGCACTTGTTGGCTGCATTTCCTTCACTCTGCTGTCAGACTCATCCCAAACCATCTCAATTGGGTTGAGGTCAGGGGATTGTGGAGGCCAGGTCATCTTATGCAGCACTCCATCACTCTCCTTCTTGGTAAAATAGCCCTTACACAGCCTGGAGATGTGTTGGGTCATTGTCCTGTTGAAAAACAAATGATAGTCCCACTAAGCCCAAACCAGATGGGATGGTGTATCGCTGCAGAATGCTGTGGTAGCCATGCTGGTTAAGTGTGCCTTGAATTCTAAATAAATCACAGACAGTGTCACCAGCAAAGCACCCCCCACACCATAACACATCCTCCTCCATGCTTTACAGTGGGAACTACACATGCGAAGATCATCCGTTCACCCACACCGCTCTCACAAACACACCGCGGTTTGAACCAAAAATCTATAATTTGGACAAATTTCCACCGGTCTAATGTCCATTGCTCGTGTTTCTTGGCCCAAGCAGGTCTCTTCTTATTATTGGTGTCCTTTAGTAGTGGTTTCTTTGCAGCAATTCGACCATGAAGGCCTGATTGTTGAGATGTGTCTGTGACTTGAACTCTATGAAGCATTTATTTGAGCTGTAATTTCTGAGGCTGGTAACTCTAATGAACTTATCCTCTGCAGCAGAGGTAACTCTGGGTCTTCCATTCCTGTGGCGGTCCTCATGAGAGCCAGTTTCATCATAGCGCTTGATACATTTTCCGTATTGACTGACCTTCATGTCTTAAAGTAATGTGTCACGATTCTCTAAAGCAGAAACCAGAAGCAGACCAGGACAAGGTGAGTAGAACGAAGGTGAGTATTTATTTACAGATTCAAATGTGGCAGCAGAATAATCCAGGAGACGGAGCGGGCAGCGGAGGTGAGTTGGTGGGAGTGAATAGGCAGATCCGATGATGTCACAGAAGCCACCGACGACCAGGCAGGGGTGGGGTGAATGTTCCGGGAGAATGATGTTCATGGCTAACGATCCGGCAGGGAATGGATGTCAGGTCAGAGCTTATGAAGTGGAGAGGTGATGATCAGGACCAGTTGTGCAGATAGCTGATGAGATGCAGGTGCGGGTAATAGAGAGATCCCCGCCTAGCTTCGTCGCCTGGCAACCAGACAGGGTGTGTTCAGGAACCTCAGAAAACAGACTTCAGAACAGAAAACAGGCAACACAGGCAGAAACAGGCTCAGGAAGCGGGATTCATGACATAATGATGGACTGTCGTTTCTCTTTGCTTATTTGAGCTGTTCTTGCCATAATATGGACTTTGTCTTTTACCAAATAGGGTAATATATGTGAAGAATCTCACATATAAAATGTACTTTGATTTGTTTAACACTTTTTTGGTTACTACAATGTAGAAAATAGTAAAAATAAAGAAAAACCCTTGAATGAGTAGGTTTGTCCAAACTTTTGACTGGTACTGTAATTCAAGGATTATGTTTAAAATGTCCATTAAAGTGTGGTTAATCTGTGTACATTTTACAGTTATTAAATGGACCTTCCTGGGGTGTTGAAATGAACGCCCAGGTCTTCTGGGTCTGCTTTATCAGGTATTGAACAGATGGCGCTAAAGAGGAAATTGCAATGAACTTGTAAATACATAATCATTATAGTCATTAGTATCCTGGGACCTGAACTGGACATCCACATCCATTAACAGTAAAGGACAGAAGGATACACTAGAACCTTCTTGTGGATTTGGTAGGACAAAAACACCATGGCGGAGCTCATCATGCTTGTGACATTATGCTAGCTAGCTATCCCCAGTTACAGTGCCTTCAGGAAGTATTCAGACCCTTTGATGCACATATTGTTAGGTTACAGCCTTATTCTAAAATGTATTAAATTGTTATTCTGTCTCTCACTGTTCAAATAAACCTACCATTAAAATTATAGACTGATCATTTCTTTGTCAGTGGGCAAACGTACAAAATCAGCAGGGGATCAAATACTTTTTTCCCTCACTGTAGACAGGTGTGTGCCTTTCCAAATCATGTCCAATCAATTGAATTGACCACATGTGGACTCCAATCAAGTTGTAGAAACATCTCAAGGATGATCAATGGAAACAGGATGCACCTGAGCTCAATTTCGAGTCTCATCGCAAAGGGTCTGAATACTTATGTAAATAAGGTATTTCTGTTTTTTGTTTTTAATAAATGTGCAAAAATGTTTAAAAACCTGTTTTCGCTTTGTCATTATGGGGTATAGGGTTAGGGTTAGGGTTAGGGTTAGTGTAGATAGTGTAGATTGCTGAGGAAATTGTTTTATTTAATCCATTTTAGAATAAGGCTGTAACGTACCAAAATGTGGAAAAAGTGAAGGGGTCTGAATACTTTCCGAAGGCACTGTAGATCATTTGTGTTCACTTGTCGCATCTGTGCTTGGTTGCGTTTTCCCTGTGTTTGTGTCACCGATGCACTTGGGACCTGGCTGCGCGCTGCTCATTCTAAAAATATAACTTTTGGTAGGCTAATCAAAACAGTGGCATCATGTGCAGCAGTTGTGGTCATGTCTAGCAATGTACAGGTCCTTGTATGAACAGCAACCATTCACAACATGGGCAACAGACTCCATTACTTTTGACTAATGTAAAATTCAAAATGTGTCATTGTTTGCAGGGGACCACACACACACACAGAAATTGTTTGACAAACCAACTTCCCCTACTGGAATAAATAAAGTACAAACACACACACACACACACACACACACACACATACACACACACACACACACACACAAACACAGAGTAATATGAATTTCCAGGTGAACATAAAGCCCACTGGGCAAAAACTGGTTGAATCAACGTTGTTTCCACGTCATTTCAACAATAATGCAATGTGATGACATTTAATCAATGTGGGAAACAGATTTGCAAAAAGTCATCAACATCAGGGAATTTCCTTTTTTTTTGATTTCACATTGAATTCACATTAATTGACAACTCATTTCAATTTAAATCAAAACTAGATGTTGAACTGACGTCTCTGCCCAGTGGGAGGAGAGCAGTCATTGGTAAATCTATCTGGTTTATTGCAAGTTGAAACAGGGAGCCACCACCAGCACAGAAGCAGAAATAAAATGTAACTGGCCTCTTGGAGACAGGCCCTTCATATCCTAATTAGACAGCACCAGCCCGGTAGGCTTGTGTGAAAGCCAAATAAAAAGATAGTGACTTTGTCAGCTGCTACAGAATCACACAGTGTTCACAGAATGTTATCGATACAATTTAACAGTGAATAATAATTGTGTCCTCTGTCCTTTTACCTCCAATCTGGCGTCAAGCATTATCAACAGATATGAGAATAATCCATAACATTCAGCTTCAAGTCTAGTGACCATGAACCCGCACCTTGAGTGTCACAAACAGAACACTGGAAATTATGTGTATTACAGAAACTCCAAATATGCTAAACATTGTGTTGATCACTTTAAACTACAACAAAAATATAAACGCAACATGTAAAGTTTTGGTCCCATGTTTCATGAGCTGAAATAAAAGATCCCAGAAATTTTCCATACGCACAAATAATTTATTTCTCTCCAATTTTGTGCACAAATGTTTACATTCCTGTTAGTGAGCATTTCTCCTTTGCCAAGATAATCCATCCACCTGACAGGTGTGGCATATCAAGAAGCTGATTAAACAGCATGATCATTACACAGGTGCACCTTGCACTGGGGACAATAAAAGGCCACTCTAAAATGTGCATTTTTATCACACAACACAATGCCATCGATGTCAAGTTTTGAGGGAACATGCAATTGGCATGCTGACTGCAGGAATGTCCACCAGAGCTGTTGCCAGATAATTGAATGTTAATTTCTCTACCATAGAATTTGGCAATACGTCCAACCCGCCTCACAACCCCGCAAACCACGTGTATGGCGTTGTGAGGGCGAGCGGTTTGCTGATGTCAAAGTTGTGAACAGAGTGCACCATGGTGGCGGTGGGGTTATGGTATAGGCGGGCATAAGCTACAGACAACGAACACAATTACATTTTATCGATGGCAATTTGAATGCACAGAGATACCTTGATGAGATCCTGAAGCCCATTGTCGTGCCATTCATCCGCCGCCATCACCTCATGTTTCAGCATGATAAGGTATGGCCCCATGTCGCAAGGATTTGTACACAATTCCTGGACGCTGAAAATGTCCCAGTTCTTCCGTGGCCTGCATACTCACCAGACATATCACCCATTGAGCATGTTTGTAGAGGAGTGGGACAACCTTCCACAGGCCACAATCAACAGCCTGATCAACTCTTTTCAAAGGAGATGTGTTGCGCTGCATGAGGCAAATGGTGGTCTCACCAGATACTGACTGGCTTTCTGATCCAAGCCTCTACCTTTTTTGGGGGTATCTGTGAACAACAGATGCATATCTGTTTTCCCAGTCATGTGAAATCCATAGATTAGGGCCTAATGAATTTGTTTCAATTGACTGATTTCCTTATATGAACTGTAACTCAGTAAAATCTTTGAAATTGTTGCATGTTGCGCTTTTATTTATGTTCAGTATAAATCACTCTTAAATTTCCTCATTACACACACACGCACACATACACAGCATTACAAACGTACCTTTGGTGTTGGTAGTAGTCTATGAGTGTAATAGACAGGAGAGTTCCGGAGCAGAGGAGAATGAATAGAATCAGGTAACGCATTGTTACAACAGGTCACAGACTGTATGACAGAATGACAACTACACTCTCCATCAGGAAGGAATAGAGGGAGGGAGAAGCAGCCTGGTCTCATAGACTATACGTAACATAGTAGACGTAATTCCGTGACACTTAAATTACTATAATATGTTACGTTTGGTATGGTTCCATAAGACAGAAGCTTACTTAAGTCAAATACGAAAGTAGGGTGGTTGGTCAGGCTGGATGGGTTGGCATATAACGTGAACCTGACTCCAGGTTGGGAGGAGAGGAGGAGTCGGAGGGGAGGGGGGGAGAGGTGTGTGTGTGTATAGAGTACCACAGTATGAGTCATAATACCCATAAAACCTTGTGGTCAAACAGGGAAAAATGGTTCCAATCATTTTTCCACCATTCATTTTTCCTATAGGGGATTTTAGAAACACAAAAAATAAGGGCTGTGTTTTGTGTAGGCTTACCCTGGCATGACGTTGTGATAACTGTATAAATCTCTCTAGGGCAAGGTGTCTTTTATCAATATATTCACCTGTATTTACCCCCCAAAAATGAAATGCTAATAAGCTGCTAATGTGGCTATCATAAAGAACTACAAATGCCATGATGATCTGGACGTGACTGCCAAATTAAGGCAAAGGTAAGAATCTCTGGATTAACTATCTAATGTTAGCTAAATGTAGTAATGAATGAATTATCAAAATGTCTTTAACCCCCTAGAGTAATTTAACGCACCGGTGCGTCAATCTAAGTAGCGTAATAAAAAAGATCCCCATCAAAATCCGTCAGTTTAACATAGAGATATCTGGGGTTTTTTTAATTGGATGCGTCTCAATCCACTGCATCCACCGATGTCGCACTTCCACATTTGCAGTGAAAGGTGACAGAGATAGAGCAGTGTTTGTCAAACCATGAGACATCCCGAAAATCAGTCTTTTCACGAAAACATCTGTAGTGTCCGAAGCGTCTTTGACCCCAACAAGTGTCAGGGTACTCGTCTGAAGTTGGTACCGCCCAATGTGCCAACTTCCGTTTGTAGCGTCCAAACTGTTTGGGCAAAGGTTGAATGGCAGGAACCCGGTTACCGAGATTTACCGGGATTTATCGGCCAAAAGTATGTGGCCACCTGTTCCTCAAACATCTCATTACAAAATCATGGGCATTAATATGGAGTTGGTCCCCCCTTTGCTGCTATAACAGCCTCCACTCTTCTGAGAAGGCTTTCCACTAGATGTTGGAACATTGCTGCGGGGACTTGCTTCCATTCAGCCTCAAGAGCATTAGTGAGGTCAGGCACTGATGTTGGCCAATTAGGCCTGGCTCGCAGTCTGTGTTCCAATTCATCCTAAAGGTGTTCGATAGGGTTGAGGTCAGGGCTCTGTGCAGGCCAGTCAAGTTCTTCCACACCGATCTCAACAAACAATTTCTGTATGGACCATCACTTTGTGCACGGGGCATTGTCATGCTGAAACAGGAAAGGGCCTTCCTCAAACTGTTGCCACAAAGTTGGAAGTACAGAATCATCTATAATGTCATTGTATGCTGTAGAGTTAATATTTCCCTTCACTGGAACTAACCATGAAAAACAGCCCCAGACCCAGTGGTGGAAAAAGTACTCAATTGTCATACTTGAGTAAAAATAAAGATACCTTAATTGAAAATGACTCAAGTAAAAGTGAAAGTCACCCAGTAAAATACTACTTGAGTAAAAGTCTAAAAGTATTTGTTTTTAAATATACTTAAGTATCAAAAGTAAATGGAACTGCTAAAATATACTTAAGTATCAAAAGTAAAAGTATAAACCATTTAAAATTCCATATATTAAGCAAACCAGCCGGACCGATTTTATTTATTTTTAATTGACGGTTAGCCAGGGGCACACTCAAACACTCAGACATAATTTACAAACAAAGCATTTGTGTTTAGTGAGTCCGCCAGATCAGAGGCAGTAGGGATGACCAGGGATGTTCTCTTGATAAGTGTGTGAATTGGACCATTTTCCTGTCAAAATGTAACGAGTACTTTTCGGTGTCAGGGAAAATGCATGGAGTAAAAAGTACATTAGTACTTTAAAGTATTTTTACTTTAGTACTTTACACCACTGCCCAGACCATTATTCCTCCTCCACCAAACTATACAGTTGGCACTGGGCATTCGGGCAAGTAGCATTCTCCTTGCATCCGCCAAACCCAGATTCGTCCGTCGGACCGCCAGATGGTGAAGCGTGATCTCCCACTCCAAAGAACGGCGTTTCCACTGAGTTCAATGACGGCGAGCTTTACACCACTCCAGCCGACGCTTGGAATTGCGCATGGTGATCTTAGGCTTGTGTGCGGCTGCTCGGCCATGGAAACCCATTTCATGAAGCTCCCGACAAACAGTTCTTGTACTGACGTCGCTTCCAGAGGCAGTTTGGAACTCGGTAGTGAGTGTTGCAACCGAGGACAGATGATTTTTACACGGTACGCGCTTCAGCACTCGCCGATCCCATTCTTTGAGCTTGTGTGGCCTACCACTTTTCGGCTGAGCCGTTGTTGCTCCTAGATGTTTCCACTACACAATAACAGCACATGGCTGGTGTGCTCGATTTTATACACCTGTCAAATCAAATCAAATACATTTGTATTTGTCCCATGCACTGAATACAACAGGTGTAGTAGACCTTACCGTGAAATGCTTACTTACAAGCCCTTAATCAACAATGAAATAGAGTTAAGAAAATATTTACGAAATAAACTAAAGTAAAAAATAAAAAGTAACACAATAAGATTACATAACAATAACGAGGCTATATACAGGGGGTACCGGTACCGCGTCAATGTGCAGGAGTACAGGTTAGTCGAGGTAGTAAAAACAAAGGGGGGTCAATGTAAATAGTCCGGGTGGCCATTTTATTAATTGTTCAGCAGTCTTATAGCTTGGGAGTACAAGCTGTTAAGGAACCTTTTGGACCTAGACTATGCGCTCCTGTAACGCTTGCCATGCGGTAGCAGAGAGAACAGTCTATGACTTGGGTAACTGGAGTCTTTGACAGTTTTTTGGGCCTTTCTCTGACACCGCCTAGTATATAGGTCCTGGATGACAGGAAGCTTGGTCCCAGTGACGTATTGGGCCTTACGCACTACCCTCTGTAGCGCCTTACGGTCGGATACCGAGCAGTAGCCATACCAGGCAGTGATACAACCGGTCAGGATGCTCTTGATGGTGCAGCTGTATAACCTTTTGAGGATCTGGGGACCCATGCCAAATCTTTTCAGTCTCCTGAGGGGAAAAAGGTGGTGTTGTGCCCTCTTCACGACTGTCTTGGTATGTTTGGACCATGATAGTTTGTTGGTGATGTGGACACCAAGGAACTTGAAACTCTCGACACGCTCCACTACAGCCCCATCGATGTTAATGGGGGCCTGTTCGGCCCACCTTTTTCTGTAGTCCACAATCATCTCCTTTCTCTTGCTCACATTGAGGGAGAGGTTGTTATCCTGGCACCACACGGCCAGGTCTCTGACCTCCTCCCTATAGGCTCATCGTTGTCGGTGATCAGGCCTACCACTGTTGTGTCGCCAGCAAACTTAATGATGGTGTTGGAGTCGTGCTTGGCCACGCAGTCGTGGGTGAACAGGGAGTACAGGAGGGGACTAAGCATGCACCCCTGAGGGGCCCTGGTGTTGAGGATCAGCGAGGCAGATGTGTTGTTGCCTACCCTTACCACCTTGGGGAGGCCCGCCAGTTGCAGAGGGAGGTGTTCAGTCCCAGGGTCCTTAGCTTATTGTGGGCAATATGGTGTTGAACACTGAGCTGTAGTCAATGAACAGCATTCTCACATAGGTGTTCCTTTTGTCCAGGTGGGAAAGGGCAGTGTGTAGTGCGATTGAGATTGCGTCATCTGTGGATTTGTTGGGGCGGTATGCGATTGGAGTGGATCTAGGGTTTCCGGGATGATGGTGTTGATGTGAGCCATGATAACAGGTTAGGACTGCTAGAACCTTGAAGTTGGGGCTTAACTGGAACAACAGTGATTTATGTTGAAAAATACAGAATAAAAGTCTACTCATACAGTGCCCTCAGGAAGTATTCACACCCCTTGACTCAGTCGAGCAGTGAATTTCAAACACAGATTCAACCATAAAGACCACATATGTTTTCCAATGCTTCGCAAAGAAAGGCACCTATTGGTAGATGGGTAAAAAAAAAAAAGCACACATTAAATAACCCTTTGAGCATGGTGAAGTCCTTAATTACACTTTGGATGGTGTATCAATACATCCAGTCACTACAAAGATACAGGCGCCCTTCCTAACTCAGTTGCCGGAGAGGAAGGAAACCGCTCAGGGATTTCACCATGAGGCCAATGGTGACTTTAAAACAGTTACAGTGTTTAATGGCTGTGATAGGAGAAAACTGAGGATGGATCAACAACAGTTACTCCACAACACTAACCTAAATGACAGAGTGAAAAGAATGAAGCCTGTACAAAATAACACATATTCCAAAACATGTATCCTGTTTTGCAATAAGGCACTAAAGTAAAACAGCAACAAACACATTTGGCAAAGAAATTAACTTTATGTCCTGAATACAAAGTGTTATGTTTGGGGCAAATCCAACACAACACATCACTGAGTACCAGTCTTCATATTTTCAAGCATGGTGGTGGCTGCATCATGTTATGGGTATGCTTGTCATCTGAAAGGACTAGGGAGTTTTTTTTGGATAAAAAAAAAATGAAAAGCGCTAAGCACAGGAAAAATCCTAGAGAAAAACTGGGTTCAGCCTGCTTTCCAACAGACACTGGGAGACAAATTCACCTTTCAGCAGGACAATAACCTAAAACACAAGGCCAAATATACACAGGAGTTGCTTACCAAGACGACATCTGCTAAACGACATCTGCTAAATGATGTAAATGTAAATGTTATTGAATGTTCCTGTGTGCACTAGTTAGAGTTTTGACTTAAATGGCTTTAAAATCTATGGCAAGTCTTGAAAATGGCTGTCTAGCAATGATCAAGAAACAACTTGACAGAGCTTGAAGAATTTTGAAAATAATAATGTGCAAATATTGTACAGTCCAGGTGTGCAATGCTCTTAGAGACTAACCCAGAAAGACTCACTGCTGTAATTGCTGCCAAAGGTGATTCTAACATATATTGACTCATGGGTGAAATACTTATGTAAATTAGATATTTCTGTATTTCATTTTCAATAAATTAGCAAAAATGTCTAAAAACATGTTTTCACTTTGTCATTATGGGGTATTGTTTGTAGATTGCTGAGAGAGAAAACATATATTTAATCCAATTTGAATTCAGGCTGTAACACAACAAAATGTGGAATACAGTGAGGGAAAAAAGTATTTGATCCCCTGCTGATTTTGTACGTTTGCCCACTGACAAAGAAATGATCAGTCTATAATTTTAATGGTAGGTTTATTTGAACAGTGAGAGACAGAATAACAAAACAAAAATCCAGAAAAACGCACGTCAAAAATGTTATAAATTGATTTGCATTTTAATGAGGGAAATAAGTATTTGACCCCCTCTCAATCAGAAAGATTTCTGGCTCCCACGTGTCTTTTATACAGGTAACGAGCTGAGATTAGGAGCACACTCTTAAAGGGAGTGCTCCTAATCTCAGCTTGTTACCTGTATAAAAGACACCTGTCCACAGAAGCAATCAATCAATCAGATTCCAAACTCTCCACCATGGCCAAGACCAAAGAGCTCTCCAAGGATGTCAGGGACAAGATTATAGACCTACACAAGGCTGGAATGGGCTACAAGACCATCGCCAAGCAGCTTGGTGAGAAGGTGACAACAGTTGGTGCGATTATTCGCAAATGGAAGAAACACAAAATAACTGTCAATCTCCCTCGGCCTGGGGCTCCATGCAAGATCTCACCTCGTGGAGTTGCAATGATCATGAGAACGGTGAGTAATCAGCCCAGAACTACACGGGAGGATCTTGTCAATGATCTCCAGGCAGCTGGGACCATAGTCACCAAGAAAACAATTGGTAACACACTACGCCGTGAAGGACTGAAATCCTGCAGCGCCCGCAAGGTCCCCCTGCTCAAGAAAGCACATATACAAGCCCGTCTGAAGTTTGCCAATGAACATCTGAATGATTCAGAGGAGAACTGGGTGAAAGTGTTGTGGTCAGATGAGACCAAAATGGAGCTCTTTGGCATCAACTCAACTCGCTGTGTTTGGAGGAGGAGGAATGCTGCCTATGACCTCAAGAACACCATCCCCACCGTCAAACATGGAGGTGGAAACATTATGCTTTGGGGGTGTTTTTCTGCGAAGGGGACAGGACAACTTCACTGCATCAAAGGAACGATGGACGGGGCCATGTACCGTCAAATCTTGGGTGAGAACCTCCTTCCCTCAGCCAGGGCATTGAAAATGGGTCGTGGATGGGTATTCCAGCATGACAATGACCCAAAACACACGGCCAAGGCAACAAAGGAGTGGCTCAAGAAGAAGCACATTAAGGTCCTGGAGTGGCCTAGCCAGTCTCCAGACCTTAATCCCATAGAAAATCTGTGGAGGGAGCTGAAGGTTCGAGTTGCCAAACGTCAGCCTCAAAACCTTAATGACTTGGAGAAGATCTGCAAAGAGGAGTGGAACAAAATCCCTCCTGAGATGTGTGCAAACCAGGTGGCCAACTACAAGAAACGTCTGACCTCTGTGATTGCCAGCAAGGGTTTTGCCACCAAGTACTAAGTCATGTTTTGCAGAGGGGTCAAATACTTATATGTTTTTCTGGATTATTTTGTTGTTATTCCGTCTCTCACTGTTCAAATAAACCTACCATTAAAATTATAGACTGATCATGTCTTTGTCAGTGGGAAAACGTACAAAATCAGCAGGGGATCAAATACTTTTTTCCCTCACTGTATGTCAAGGGGTATGAATAATTTCTGAAGGTACTGTACACTATAGAATATATAGTATGTACTATGAAATGTGCTATGTCAATAATATGAGTTATTTATAAGTAAATAAAGTAAGCAGTAATAAAACATTGAAGAAAATTATAGCAGCAGTGACGGTAGTGTGTGTGTTGTGTGTAGTCAGTGCAAATAGTCTCTTATGGTGCAGTTGAACAGCAGGTTGTGCAGGTGGACAGCTAACGTCGGCTTTTCAACAGTTGGCCTGGAGTTAGAAGCTGTCTCGGAAACTGTTGTTCCGGGACCGTATGCTCCGGTACCGGAAGCGGAGAGAACATGCCTTGGCTGGGGTGGCTGAAGTCCTTGGTGATCTTCCAGGCCTTCCTCAGACACCGCCTGGTGTAGATGTCCTGTAGGGCTGGGAGCTGGCCCCCAGTGATGGACTGTGTACAGTTGGGGAAAAAGTATTTGATCCCCTGCTGATTTTGTACATTTGCCCACTGACAAAGACATGATCAGTCTATAATTTTAATGGTAGGTTTATTTTAACAGTGAGAGACAGAATAACAACAAAAAAATCAAGAAAAACTCTGGTCAAAAATGTTATAAATATTTGCATTTTAATGAGGGAAATAAGTATTTGACCCCTCTGCAAAACATGACTTAGTACTTGGAGGCAAAACCCTTGTTGGCAATCACAGAGGTCAGACGTTTCTTGTAGTTGGCCACCAGGTTTGCACACATCTCAGGAGGGATTTTGTCCCACTCCTTTTGCACTCACTAACTGTAAGTCGCTCTGGATGAGCGTCTGCTAAATGACTAAAATGTAAAATGTAAATGTAAATCTTTCTGATTGAGAGGGGGTCAAATACTTATCTCCCTCATTAAAATGCAAAAAATTCTGGATTTATTTGTTGTTATTCTGTCTCTCACTGTTCAAATAAACCTACCATTAAAATTTTAGACTGATCATTTCTTTGTCAGTGGGCAAACGTACAAAATCAGCAGGGGATCAAATACTTTTTCCCTCACTGTATTCTTCACCACCCTCTGTAGAACCTTGCGGTCGAGGTTGTTGCACCTGCCATACCAACTTTTTGAAGATGGGGTCCATGTCTGCTGTGAAAATAATAGCAAAAGTTTGTAATTATGAATATAAGATGTCAAATTGAATCACAGTGAGCATATTGGATGTAGATGTAATATTAAATTAATAGTAGCAAACACCAGCAAACCCTTCCTCAAAGTCCTCCACTGGCCTCCCTGAGTCTCTAGAGCAGATTTGAGTGCCTCGTAACATTCTGACAATTTTTATTGGTCGATATCTTGGCACTAAACATGGCTGCCATTGAGAAATGTAAAATGTAAATGTAAATGTAAATGTAAATGTGAAGTTGGATATGGAGGGGGAGAAAAGGGAGACGAAGGAGGAACACAGGTGTACAAGGAGACCCGGGATGTTTCTCAATATGCATACTACCGTGCTCCACACTCTCATGCTCCATTTGCATTCTCAGACGACGTTCTCTTGAGTACGTTCTTGTGAGGACGAGAGTATGGAGAATGCGTAAAACATTACATTTCAGAAGCACTCCTACTCCCCCTACTGTATTACCTCACGCTTCACCTCCCCTTAAGTGATAATGCCAGAGAAGTCGGTGTTTGGAGGATGTATTGGCATGGGTGTTGTTAAGCCTGGGGGCGGCAGGTAGCTTAATGGTTAAGAGCATTGTGCCAGTAACCGAAAGGTCGCTGGTTCTAATCCCCGATCCGACTGGGTGAGAAATCTGTCAATGTGCCCTTGAGCAAGGCACTTAACCCTAATTGCTCCTGTAAGTCACTCTGGATAAGAATGTCTGCTAAATGACAACAACAAAAAAGTTGAGGGCCGCCAAACCGTGCCAATATATCCTTCAAACACCGGCTTCGAGGGCTTTATCACTTTTATATAACGGGTTAACAACATATTCAAAAAATTATTATTAACGTTATTTTAATGAATTTATTCATACTATTTCATCCTTCCACAAGATATAGTCCCGACACAATTCTAGGGTTGCTACCCAAGCCGGCTGGTTTTTCGTTCTATCGGTTCGGTTGCCAGAGATGCGACCCAGTCGTTCGTTCTAAATGTTCCATTGCCATACTGGCTGGCAATGTTCTTATCCCTTGCTAGCCAACTACGGCTAACTTACAGTCATGGCAAACAGTGCAGCCAGAATAACAACAGTAGCTGCATTTGTTTAAGCTGTTTTCTAGTGACATTTATTTGGACACATCCATAACAATGAGCTAATGAGTTGCGATATCGCCTGGCATAGAAAATGTGCTCTCGTCAGGAGCAAGCCAACAACACAGTTAACACAATCACTTCAAACTGATTCATGATTTCGACTGGCTGAGAAACGCTGCCTGCCTGTCTGTCTCGTCCCGCTGCCTGCCTGTCTGACTCATTACAATGGGACAGCAGGAGATCGAATTTGATTATTGAAACAATGTTGCAAATGTCGGAGAGACTGACAGCAAGGTTTATAAAAATCTCAGCTGTTAAAAAACAAAATGTTAGTCTAAAAGAAATGTGAGATAATGTCTAAAGTTTATAAATTGCCTGGCTGGTCTGATGAGACAGTGGATTGCACAGTCAGCATAACAGAGTAAATAGGCATTTTAACATCATAGATTTAGCAGGCTGGAATGCGGTTTTAACCAATCAGCATTCAGGATTAGACACACCTGTTGTATAAATTCACTGAACCTTCTTCCAGCCAGGACAATGTCAACAATAGACGAAACAAGATATACACAAAGCAAACATTTTACTTCATAATTATCAGCTAGATATGTGAATCGTAATAATCTAGCTAGCCAGCTAGTTAAACAGGCAAAAATGACCTAAAACTAATGTTCTGCAATGTAGATGTAAAAGATGTTGTGGCTAGCTAGCTAGCCAGTTAGCCCTATTGACCTATGGACTTACCCATTCACTGAACCATCTTCCAGCCAGGACAATGGCAATAGAGACTAAAAAAGATATTGTGACGTCACGAGAGGCTACACAGCTTTCAGCGGGATTGCTCAAGTAGTGCAAGGAGACAAGGTTCAAACAAAACAAGGATTTTATTATAGGTCTTGGGAAATTAACGAAAATATAACAAAATTCTGTTCTCTTGTGGCTCTTTAAGGGTTAACAGTTCAGGGATGTCTCTTCCACATCCAGAATCATAATTCTCACTCGCTCAGATAACTTTTCCCCAGCCTTACTGTAGTCCACGTTGCAGCTAGTGGCCAACCCAGCAAAAAGTCCTTCCAAATGTCTCTCACGTATTTCCACAGGTGCATATATCCAAAGGTGAGTATTTCCCAAAGGTAAGTATCTCCAAATCCTTATATTCCTCATGGAAGTGGACGTGCAGCACTCTTGTCCTCCAGAGAGCCCAGCTTGGAGACTGTGTCTCTTCCCTTCCCCCCACACACTCCCTCAGTGTGTCTCTTCCCTTCCACACCTTCAGCTCATCAGCTCCTGATTTGTTTCAGCTGCGTGGGAAGATTGGCCATAGAGGGTTGGAGTTCCCGACCATACCAGCAGATGGAGCCATAGCTGTCTGGGTTTGCAGCCACCTCAGGGGATGTAACGTCCCTCCAGGACACAGCCTCTCGTGACATCACACATCCCCCCTCCTCGGGACCGACGTCCTCGTCGGGTAAAGGCAGCGAAGAAGGCATCACGCCGGGAGAGGGCGTCCGCATTGCCGTGGTGCTTGCCAGCCTGCTCTCTCTTCAACTCCTCCACCTCTAGGACCAGGGACTCAGCCTCCTGTTGTCTCTCCTTGAGTTTCTTACTGAACGCATCAGCCTTGGTTTTAGCAGAGTTTAGCTTCTGTTGAGCAGCTTTCAGTTCCTTCTCTCTCTCTGCCTCCGCATTCTTCATCTTGTTCTCCAACACCTTGTACTTCTCCTCTGCCTTTTCTGGACCTCCTTACTACTGCGCAGGGTCTCCTCACACTCCTCGATGGTCCTGCGCAGCCTCTCCAGCTCCTCCTGTTGCTTATGGAAGGAGCTCTGTTGGAGTTTAGCCTGGAGGATATCTAACTCTTCTGTCTTCATGTCTAACTGTTGCTTTAACAAACGATACCTCTCAGCGGTCCCCTTCAGACCAGACAGTTCTTTGTCCAGATTCTGTAGCTCCGTCTCTGTGTCGGTCTGGGCACCTGCCATCCCTATCAGAGCCCGGGGCGGGAGTGAGTAATTCGGAGGATTGCACCGGAGCCTTCCCAGCATGAGTCTTGCCTCTCCGTTTCCGAGGTACTCGGGTTATCCTCTCCTGAGACTCTCTCCAGAGTGGGTAAAAGGCTGGGCAGTCTCGTCCAATTAGGACAGGGACGGGGAGGGAATCAACCACCCCCGCCGTCGTGTGTATGGTTCCCCGTGTGCTGGTCATTGTAAGTTCAGTAATGGGGTATTCTCTGGTGTCCCCATGGACACAGGAAACTGGGAGGACTTTCCCCGGGGTCAGACACGTTGGGCCCACCAAATCCTTACGCACCAGGGTGGCCCGGCTACCAGAATCCAGTAAGGCCTCCACATCATGGTGATTCACAGTTACCGGGCAGGTGGGGGGTCGATCTGGGCCGCCATCTACGACTCCCAAGAGCGAGTCAAAACGGTGTGTGGGTGCTGAGCTGGAGGACTCCGCAGTGGGCATAGGTTCATCGGCTGGTTTCCCACACTGCCAGGAGATATGTCCCATCTCCCCACCCCGGTAACACTGTCGAGTTTCCCCCCTCCTGGTGTACTCTTCTTGGACCCGCCTGGTTTCTGGCTCCCCCTGGAGCCGGGATGAGTCCTGACGTGGCTGGGTTCGAGACCTTGGGGTCCTTTGGACGGGTTCTTCCCATTTGTGGTGGGGCCGCACTCCTGGGGTCTTTCCGGGAAGCATTCAGCATCTCCGCTGTGGCCTGGTACTTTTCCACAGCTTCCACGGTCAGATCAGCCGTGGTCAAGGCCTGTTGACTGATGAACCGTTTTGCATCATAAGGCAGGGCGCGTAGGTAACGATCCACCACAACGGCCTCCACCACCGCCGCTGCTGTATTCCTCTGCGGATCCAGCCATTTCCTTGCGATTCGGACAAGTTCATGCATCTGTGCCCGAGGAGGTTGGTCTGGTTGGAAGGTCCAACTGTGAAAGCGCTGGGCCATACCAAACTTTGTGAGTCCATATCTGCTGAGGATCTCAGACTTCAGGGCATCATAGTCAGTAACCTGGTCAGGGCCCAGGTCCCGGACAGCATTCAGCGATTCCCCGGTTAGAAAGGGGGCTAACAGACCAACCCACTGTTGCTTGGGCCAGGCTTCCCTAGTGGCCGTGGCCTCAAATGCATGCAGGTATGCCTCAATGTCATCGGTAGCTCCCATCTTAGATATAAAGTCACTTGCCTTTATTGGGCGGGTATTTTGGACAACCCTCTGTCTCTGCAACTGCAATTCCTCTGCCTTCAGAAGGTTGGCTTTCTTTTGCTCCTCCAAGAGAGCCACGTTTGCTTGCATCTGGGCTTGCTGGCCAGCAACAAGGGCTTTCAATATGTCCTCCATTTCAGTCGGCGGGGAGCCTACGGCCAACTTGGAAAACTGGGTGATCAAACCTTCGGTATCCTCCTCTGACATGCACTATTAACGCTTGAGCGTGCCCGTATTCTCCACCATCTGTGACGTCACGAGAGGCTACACAGCTTTCAGCGGGATTGCTCAAGTAGTGCAAGGAGACAAGGTTCAAACAAAACAAGGATTTTATTATAGGTCTTGGGAAATTAACGAAAATATAACAAAATTCTGTTCTCTTGTGGCTCTTTAAGGGTTAACAGTTCAGGGATGTCTCTTCCACATCCAGAATCATAATTCTCACTCGCTCAGATAACTTTTCCCCAGCCTTACTGTAGTCCACGTTGCAGCTAGTGGCCAACCCAGCAAAAAGTCCTTCCAAATGTCTCTCACGTATTTCCACAGGTGCATATATCCAAAGGTGAGTATTTCCCAAAGGTAAGTATCTCCAAATCCTTATATTCCTCATGGAAGTGGACGTGCAGCACTCTTGTCCTCCAGAGAGCCCAGCTTGGAGACTGTGTCTCTTCCCTTCCCCCCACACACTCCCTCAGTGTGTCTCTTCCCTTCCACACCTTCAGCTCATCAGCTCCTGATTTGTTTCAGCTGCGTGGGAAGATTGGCCATAGAGGGTTGGAGTTCCCGACCATACCAGCAGATGGAGCCATAGCTGTCTGGGTTTGCAGCCACCTCAGGGGGATGTAACGTCCCTCCAGGACACAGCCTCTCGTGACATCACAATATACACAAAGCAACCGTTTTACTTCATAACTATCAGCTGATAGCTATATGTGAATCGTAATAATGTAGCTAACTAAATAGTTTAACAGGCAAAATTACCTAAAACAAATAGTATGCAAGATAGATGTAAATTCTTTGTGGGTAGCTAGCTAACAATTATTGGTTAGATAACAGTAGTAGCTAGCCAGTTAGCCCTATTGACTTATTATGGGCTTGCAAACTACGGTACGTATGCAGGTATACCAAAATTAACACAGCATGTATTTATTAACGTATCAAGATAAAATATTGTAGTCAAGCAACATATGAGATGTTTAAACATCCCAGATGTTTAGTTCATTTCATTCCGATCTCCTTTGCATTTTTGTAGCCTTTTTCTGTAGCCTGTCAACTATGTGTCAGTCTATCCCTGTTCTCTCCTCTCTGCACAGGCCATACAAACGCTTCACACCACGTGGCTGTTGCCACTCTAATCTGGTGGTCCCTGCGCGCACGACCCACGTGGAGTTCCAGGTCTCTGGCAGCCTCTGTAACTGCCGTTCTGCGGCCAACAAGGCAGAGTTCATCTCAGCCTATGCTACCCTCCAGTCCCTCGACTTCTTGGCGCTGACGGAAACATGGATTACCACAGAAAACACTGCTACTCCTACTGCTCTTTCCTCGTCTAACCATGTGTTCTCGCATACCCCGAGAGCATCTGGTCAGCGTGGCGGTGGCACAGGAATCCTCATCTCTCCCAAGTGGACATTCTCTCTTTTTCCCCTGACCCATCTGTCTATCTCCTCATTTGAATTCCATGCTGTCACAGTCACTAGTCCATTCAAGCTTAACATCCTTGTCATTTATCGCCCTCCAGGTTCCCTTGGAGAGTTCATCAATGAGCTTGACACCTTGATAAGTTCCTTTCCTGAGGATGGCTCACCCCTCACAGTTCTGGGTGACTTTAACCTCCCTACGTCTGCCTTTGACTCATTTCTCTCTGCCTCCTCCTTTCCACTCCTTTCCTCTTTTGACCTCACCCTCTCACCATCCCCCCCTACTCACAAGGCAGGCAATATGCTTGACCTCCTCCCGGCTGGCTCGGTCCTCCCCTCCTGCTCCGTGGCTTGACGACTCATTGAGAGCTCACAGAACAGGGCTCTGGGCAGCCGAGCGGAAATAGAGGAAAACTAGACTCCCTGCGGACCTGTCATCTTTCACTCCCTCCTCTCTACATTCTCTTCCTCTGTTTCCGCTGCTAAAGCCACTTTCTACCACTCTAAATAACCCTAGGAAGCTCTTTGCCACCTTCTCCTCCCTGCTGAATCCTCCTCCTCCCCCCTCCCTCTCTGTGGATGACTTCGTCAACCATTTTGAAAAGAAGGTTGACGACATCCGATCCTCATTTATTAAGTCAAATGACACCGCTGGTCCTGCTCACACTGCCCTACCCTATGCTTTGACTTCTTTTCCCTCTCTCTCCAGATGAAATCTTGCGACTTGTGACGGCCGGCCGCCCAACAACCTGCCCGCTTGACCCTATTCCCTCCTCTCTTCTCCAGACCATTTCCGGAGAACTTCTCCCTTACCTCACCTCGCTCATCAACTCGTCCTTGACCGCTGGCCATGTCCCTTCCGTCTTCAAGAGAGCGAGAGTTGCACCCCTCCTCAAAAAACCTACACTCGATCCCTCCGATGTCAACAACTACAGACCAGTATCCCTTCTTTATTTTCTCTCCAAAACTCTTGAGCGTGCCGTCTCTAGCCAACTCTCCTGCTATCTCTCTCAGAATGACCTTCTTGATCCAAACCAGTCAGGTTTCAAGACTGGTCATTCAACTGAGACTGCTCTTCTCTGTGTCACGGAGGCTCTCTGCACTGCTAAAGCTAACTCGCTCTCCTCTGCTCTTATCCTTCTAGACCTATCCGCTGCCTTTGATACTGTGAACCATCAGATCCTCCTCTCCACCCTCTCCGAGTTGGGCATCTCCGGCGCTGCTCACTCTTGGATTGCGTCCTACCTGACAGGTCGCTCCTACCAGGTGGCGTGGCGAGAATCTGTCTCCACACCACGTGCTCTCACCACTGGTGTCCCCCAGGGCTCAGTTCTAGGCCCTCTCCTATTCTCTCTATACACCAAGTCACTTGGCTCTGTCATATCCTCACATGGTCTCTCCTATCATTGCTACGCAGACGACACACAATTAATTTTCTCCTTTCCCCCTTCTGATAACCAGGTGGCGAATCGCATCTCTGCATGTCTGGCAGACATATCAGTGTGGATGTCGGATCACCACCTCAAGCTGAACCTTGGCAAGACGGAGCTGCTCTTCCTCCTGGGGAAGGACTGCCCGCTCCATGATCTCGCCATCACGGTTGACAACTCCATTGTGTCCTCCTCCCAGAGTGCAAAGAACCTTGGCGTGACCCTGGACAACACCCTGTCGTTCTCCGCTAACATCAAAGCAGTGACCCGATCCTGCAGGTTCATGCTCTACAACATTTGCAGAGTACGACCCTACCTTACACAGAAAGCGGCACAGGTCCTAATCCAGGCACTGGATTACTGCAACTCGCTGTTGGCTGGGCTCCCTGCCTGTGCCATTAAACCCCTACAACTTATCCAGAACGCCGCAGCCCGTCTGGTGTTCGACCTTCCCAAGTTCTCTCATGTCACCCCACTCCTCCGCACACTCCACTGGCTTCCAGTTGAGGCTCGCATCTACTACAAGACCATGGTGCTTGCCTACGGAGCTGTGAGGGGAACGGCACCTCCTTACCTTCAGGCTATGATCAGACCCTACACCCAAACGAGGGCACTACGTTCATCCACCTCTGGCCTGCTAGCCCCCCTACCTCTACGGAAGCACAGTTCCCGCTCAGCCCAGTCAAAGCTGTAAGTTGCTCTGGATAAGAGTGTCTGCTAAATGATGTAAATGTAAAAATGTAAATGTGAATAGGCAACATTTCATTCTGAAGTCTGAGGGTATTTTCTCTCGCTTCAGCTCAAATAATGGCCGCCATTGAGTTCAATCAATTTTGCATCGTTTTTTACATGGTTGCGTCATATTTCTTTGCATACTTTCCATTGAAGCTTGCATCGATACATGCTTCTAAATATGTACAAATGGAGTACGTGTCACGGTTCAGACAGACGACAAGAGGACCACAATTGCGTCACACCAGAAAGTTTATTAAAACTTAAGGGAAAAGGGAAGTAGGGAGTGAGTGAAGGCTCCAGGGGATCCCGTCCAATGTGCTGGGTCTGTGCCCCCCCCCAGTGGCAGCGATGCGTCCGATGACGCCGGTGGTTGGTGGTCCAGAAGTCCTGGGGGGGGAGGAAACACAGACACAACGGGGCGGATGAAACAAGGCAGAAGTACAGTTCAAGGGAAATCCAAATACGTTGTAGCAAGGCAGAAGGCTGGTCAGAGTTACCGGGGTCGAAGAGTAGTCAGGAGTCGTAATGGCAGGGAGCAGGTCTGGTTTTCCTGGGGCAGAAGAGTATCCACGAATCAGGCAGGTCCGGGGTCACAAAACAAGGGTGAGCCAGAAGCGCGAGCACACAGGTTCCGGGTGTGAGCTTTGCAGACGATCTGACAAAGGAGAGCTGAAAGACGGGACTTTAAATACTGGGAGAGGTTAGTGGGTAATGCAGCGCAGCTGGCAGAGTAATTAGAGCCGAGCAGAGCAGGGACAGGTGGAGCTCGTTAGGCTGAGTAGAGAGAGAGAGATGAGCAGAGTGGAAGATAGTGGAAACACATTAAGGTGGTAACCCGGTGGAGTGAGAGGGCTCATGACAGTACGCATTCGAGAAGTGTCCTCCTTGCTCCGTTTGGCATACTTGATTTGGACTCCAACTCCGACCCTCCCGTGCTCCAATTTGCATGCTCGGAGCATGGTAGTATGCATTTTGAGAAACACCCCCGGTGTGCAGGTTCTCTTCAATGTGAACAACAGCAACAACAATGAGGAAGAGTATGAACATGCACATACATACACATACACACACACACACACACACACACAAGCAAGTCGTAACAACTAAAAGCACAAGTCTTTGTACACAACTTCCCTCCTTTGTGTGTGTGTGTCTGTATGCACCAATGGTGTGCACTCATGTCTGTGCTCATGAATGCAGTATGTATGGGTTATGAATGGGTTATGTTAGGTTCAGAACAAATATTAATAACTGAAATGGTGACTAGAAAAAGCTCAAGCCAAGTTTATTCATCCCATTGGGTCATACAGCTGCAAAGACAAGGTATGATTACACAAGCACATATATTTTTAACCTCCTACTAGGCGAGGTCAACTCCTTACACATCTAGACAGCCAATACATCTCTGTTGCTAGGCAGGAACTTAATTGGTTCCTCTCACTGGTGTAGTCATGGCCTTGCCTGATGCAAGAACTTTCGTGGGTGTGGAAGTGTGAGATAGGACTTTAGTAGGACGGTTGTTGGGGTGGGGCCCCTCTGGCCCCCCTCCCAGAGGTTTCTTCTCACTTCATCTGTTGACTTGACCTCGGGCCGAATTCCTCGCTCTGCCCTAGTTCCGCAGCTGGCCTGCCTTATCAGAGATTGTTGCCCTTTGCCTCCCTCAGTAACTTTCCATACATTCCTTATTCACCCTTCATTGACAGAGAACATAAACAGTTATCATACATGTAACGTAATCAATAAGTTCTTCTATAGTGACAGAAATAAGTATATTTCAAGTTAGAACCCAACAGTTATGAAGTCCTAATGTAGGACATTATTTTGAATTGTATGCCATAACAATATCACAATTGAGTTACACAATATAAAACATTCTACTCCGGGATAATGTGGACATGAAGTGTGAAAATGCTAATATGGGTACCATTGACTAATATAGGATAGCCTAGGTTATGTATAATTGTTCGGAACAGAATATAGAAAAGGCTATACTAAAAAGTCAATAGGATGAATATAATGTAAAATCTATTCCCAATGCATAAGCACTGTTTATGATAGGTTGCCAATGTAACTAATAGATTCTGCAACATATGGTGTGTTTTTCCCAGTCTGTCATCAGTTCCTGCTACTACTAAAAGGGAAAGGGGAAAGGGTATGGCTGGATAGAGAGAGAATGCCCTCCAGTGTTCAACCTGAACAGTAGCAAGACTACGGCCACTAGAATAATAGTCTCTCCTCAAAGCCAGAGATACAGTGGCTGTGAGAAGAAACTATTAATTCCATTCCTCAGGACTTGAAGGACCTGAATAGTATAACTAAATGAACATGAAAAGTCATTTAAACAGTGGCAACACATGACAAAACAAAGTTTGTATCAAAATTACAATGCTGTATTTTTATTTCACTTTGTGTACAGTCAACATTACAAGAGCAGCATGTCTTTTTACAATAAAATAATTACAATTACAACAATAATAGACATAACAATACCCATAAAATAGCCAAATTGAGTAATTTCACACTTGATAACATATTGTCTATTATATTTTCTGTTTTAAAATGAAATAGTTAATTTATGTACGGAATGATGTACGATTCCTGTTGAGTGGCAGTCATCTCACTCACGTTCTCTTTTGTGACAGGTATCAGTTTGAATGTGGTCAAATGCAGAGGAACATGACATGGGTCTCAATTAGGGTTGCAAAGGGAGGGTATATTACTGGATACTTTCAGTTTACCAGTAAACTACCAGAATTGTTTTTATCTTTCAAGGATTTAATGTTATCTATCATAAGACATCAAGTGGCCCTTTTGGGTAGTCATATTATCATAGGTGTCTGTATTTATCTCTGGCCCTCTGTGTAGCATTATCACATGTAAAATATAAGCTGTAAAACATTATCCTAAATATAAATGATCAACTTAGTGAATACCATTAATGTTTAATATGAGGGTTTCAGCATGAAATATATATATATATATTTATTTTTTTACTATGTCAACAGTGCCTTCGGAAAGTATTCAGACCACTGTTTTGATTAGCCTACCAAAAGTTATATTTTTAGAATGAGCAGCGCGCAGCCAGGTCCCAAGTGCATCGGTGACACAAACACAGGGAAAACGCAACCAAGCACAGATGCGACAAGTGAACACAAATTATCTACAGTGCCTTCGGAAAGTATTCAGACCCCTTCACTTTTTCCACATTTTGGTACGTTACAGCCTTATTCTAAAATGGATTAAATAAAACAATTTCCTCAGCAATCTAAACACAATACCCCATAATGACAAAGCAAAAACAGGTTTTTAGAATTTTTAGCAATTTTATAAAAATACAATAAAAATAAAACAGAAACATTTTATTTACATAAGTATTCAGCCCCTTTGCTATGAGACTCGAAATTGAGCTCAGGTGCATAATGTTTCCATTGATCATCCTTGAGATGTTTCTACAACTTGATTGAAGTCCACCTGTGGTACATTCAATTCATTGGACATGATTTGGAAAGGCACACACCTGTCTATATAAGGTCCCACAGTTGACAGCGCATATCAGAGCAAAAACCAAACCATGAGGTCGAAGGAATTGTCCGTAGAGCTCCGAGACAGGCTTGTGTCGAGGCACAGATCTGGGGAAGGGTACGAAAACATTTCTGCAGCATTAAAGGTCCCCAAGAACACAGTGGCCTCCATCATTCTTAAATGGAAAAAGTTTGGAACCACCAAGACTCTTCCAAGAGCTGGCTGCCCGGCCACACTGAGGAATCAGGGGAGAAGGGCCTTGGTCAGGAGGTGACCAAGAACCTGATGGTCACTCTGACAGAGCTCTAGAGTTCCTCTGTGGAGATGGGAGAACCTTCCAGAAGGACAACCATCTCTGCAGCACTCCACCAATCAGGCATTTATGGTAGAGTGGCCAGATGGAAGCCACTCCTCAGTAAAAGGCACATGACAGCCCGCTTGAAGTTTGCCAAAAGGCACCTAAAGGACTCTCAGACCATTAGAAACAAGATTCTCTGGTCTGATGAAACCAAGATTGAACTCTTTGGCCTGAATGACAAGCGTCACGTCTGGAGGAAACCTGGCACCATCCCTACGGTGAAGCATTGTGGTGGCAGCATCATGCTGTGGGGATGTTTTTTCAGCGGCAGGGACTGAGAGACTAGTCAGGATCGAGGCAAAGATGAACGGAGCAATGTACAGAGAGATCCTTGATGAAATCCTGCTCCAACAGGACAATGACCCTAAGCACACAGCCAAGACAACGCAGGAGTGGCTGGGACAAGTCTCTGAATGTCCTTGAGTGGCCCAGGAGAGACCGGACTTAAACCCGATCGAACATCTCTGGAGAGACCTGAAAATAGCTGTGCAGCAACGCTCCCCGTCAACCTGACAGAGCTTGAGAGGATCTGCAGAGAAGAATGGGAGAAACTCCCCAAATACAGGTGTCTCATGCTTGTAGCGTTATACCTGAGAAGACTCAAAGCTGTAATCGCTGCTAAAGGTGCTTCAACAAAGTACTGAGTAAAGGGTCCTCTGTAGCTCAGCTGGTAGAGCACGGCGCTTGTAACGCCAAGGTAGTGGGTTCGATCCCCGGGACCACCCATACACACAAAAAAATAATAATATGCACGCATGACTGTAAGTCGCTTTGCATAAAAGCGTCTGCTAAATGGCATATTATTATTATATTATACTTACGTAAATGTGATATTTCAGTTGTTTATTTGTAATAAATGTGCAAACATTTCTAAAAACCTGTTATTGCTTTGTCATTATGGGGTATTGTGTGTAGATTGATGAGGGGGAAAAACTATTTAATAAATTTTAGAATTGTAACGATCCCGGCAGTCTGAGTCGGGTCCTGTCTGTGTACTAGTTTTTCTGCTCGTGATCTCCAGTTTCCCGAGGGTTCTGGAACGCTCCCTGCCTGGTTGCCGGGCAACGTTGCTAGGCGGGAGCTCTCTTGATTTCCTCACCTGCATCCCATCAGCAATCTGCACACCTGGTCCTGATCATCACCCTTCTTAGGCTCTGGCCTAACATCCATTCCCTGCCGGATCGTTAGCCATGAACAGTATGTTTATCAGCGGATCAGTCTTAGAGCTTAGAGCATTAGTTTTGTTGTTTTGCACCTTGTTTGCTTGTTGTATGCTTACCTCCATTTTGTTCTCCCTGCAGTCACTCGTCCGGAACCTTCACCCAACCTCTGCCTGATGGTCAGAGGAAGGTGAAGAGGAAGGCCCTCAAAATGCCTGATGGTCAGAGGAAGGCCCTCAAAATTGTCAAAGACTCCAGCCACCCTAGTCATAGACTGTTCTCTCTGCTACCGCACGGCAAGCGGTACCGGAGTGCCAAGTCTAGGTCCAAAAGACTTCTCAACAGCTTCTACCCACAAGCCATAAGACTCCTGAACAGCTAATCATGGCTACCCGGACTATTTGCACTGCCCCCCACCCCATCCTTTTTTACGCTGCTGCTACTCTGTTAAGTATTTATGCATAGTCACTTTAACTCTACCCACATGTACATATTACCTCAACTACCTCAACTAGTCGGTGCCCCCGCACATTGACTCTGCACCGTTACCCCCTGTATATATAGCCTCCCTACTGTCACTTTATTTTACTTCTGCTCTTTGTTTTTCTCAACACTTTTTTTTGTTGTTGTTTTATTCTTACTTTTTTTGTTTAAAATAAACGCACTGTTGGTTAAGGGCTGTAAGTAAGCATTTCACTGTAATGTCTGCACTTGTTGTATTCGGCGCATGTGACCAATAAAATTTGATTTGATTTGATTTGATTTGGTCGGCGGCTGCCGAGCCATCATTGGACCAACTACTGCACCCTCAACAACTCATCCACGCCGCCCGCTCTGTTCCCTGGATTATTCAGCAGCACTCGTGGATCAGTTAAATAAACACTCACCTTTGACACCACTTAC
Source organism: Coregonus clupeaformis (assembly GCF_020615455.1). NCBI lineage: Eukaryota > Metazoa > Chordata > Actinopteri > Salmoniformes > Salmonidae > Coregonus > Coregonus clupeaformis. Next base: position 159,594 of record NW_025534436.1, read on the forward strand.
CTTGTCCTGGTCTGCTTCTGGGTTCTGGCTTAGTAAACCGTGACAGAACGATCCGGCCAGTAATGAACCCAGCGGACCTGGACTCTGTTCGCCATGCCATTACCCATCAGGAGAAGATGTTGGGCCATCATAGCACGGTACTACAGGAGATCGCGTTGTCAGTTCGGAACCTTTCTACCGGTCTGACGGAGGTCCAGAACCAGCGCAAGTTTCCGGTGGAGGATCCACTACCGGTTTCACCCATCTCGCCTGCCGCTTCTGGAGCTGTGTCCTTCCGTGAGCCCAAGGTTCCGACGCGGATAAATATGAGGGGGAGCTGGGAAGATGCCGTTCCTTCCTTATGCAGTGTGGATTAGTGTTCGATCTACAGCCCTACTCTTATGCCACAGACAAAGCTAGGATAGCCTTTGTGATTGAGTTGCTGCGTGGTCGAGCGCTGGAGTGGGCTTCAGCCGTTTGGGAACGACAGGATCCCTGCATGGCTTCATACCAGGGGTTCACGGCCGAGATGAGGAAGCTCTTCGACCATTCCGTCCGAGGGAGGGACGCAGCTAGGCGCCTGTTTTAGCCGCCAAGGAACTGCAGCGTGGCCGACTTCGTGATCGAGTTCAAGACGTTGGCTGTGGAGAGTGGGTGGAATGAGAGTCTCTGCAAGCGGCCTTTTACCAGGGTCTGTCGGAGCAGCTCAAGGATGAGTTGATCTCCTATCCGGAGCCTAGTGACCTGGACAGCTTGGTAGCCTTGTCTATTCGGGTGGATAATCGAGTCCGAGAGCGAAGGAGGGAGAAGCAATGGGTCCCGTCCAACCGATCAGCTTCTCGGGTTCCAGTCGGGCTGGGATTGGACCAGAATACGTCGATCATCGTCCACCATACAGGATTAGTGGAGAGGTCCTGTCTCGATTCTGAACCCATGCAAGTGGGGCGGCACGGGTTAACCAAGGAGGAGCGCCAACACAGACGTAGGACTAACTGTTGCCTCTACTGTGGTGGTTCGGGACATTACCTCGCCACTGGTTCCCGGCGGTCGTCAAACTGCGCGGCTCGCTAAAGTTGGGAGGACTTTTAGCGAGCCAGTTTCGACCTCTCAATACCTCTGTCAGAACCCGTTTCCGGCTACCCTTATGAACAGGAATCAGAGCTTAGCGATTAACGCTTTTATCGATTCAGGTGCCGATGGAAGCTTTCTTGATGCCGAGTTGGTGGAACAGCTGGGGCTTTCCAGGAGCAATTGCCGGAAGCCATTGAAGCTACCACTCTGGACGGCAGTAGTCTGGCACGTATCACGATGAGGACTGAACCGGTTAAGATGCTGTTGTCGGGGAATCATTCTGAGATGATTTCATTCTTCATTCTGCCGTCTTCCCATGTTCCTCTGGTCCTTGGATACCCCTGGCTGAAGGAACACAATCCCACGTTCGATTGGGTGACGGGCAAGGTAACGAGTTGGAGCCTTGATTGTCATGCTAACTGTCTCAAGACTGCCTGTCCCCATTCGGTTCCCAGTCAGGTGATTGAGGCTAAACCCCCAGATTTGTCCCTGGTTCCCGAGACATATCACGATTTGGGGGAAGTGTTCAGTAAGCAGAAGGCTCTGTCACTCCCTCCCCACCCGACCATATGATTGTGCCATCAACCTGTTCCCTGGAGCTGTCTACCCCAAGGGAAGGTTATACAGTATCTCCCGACCTGAACGTGAGGCTTTGGAGACCTACATCAAGGAGTCCCTAGCTGCTGGTCTCGTTCGGTCCTCGTCATCACCCCTGGGGGCAGGATTCTTCTTTGTGGGTAAGAAGGATGGCTCTCTGCGACCGTGTATTGATTATCGGGGGTTGAATGACATCACGGTCAAGAACAAGTATCCCCTGCCCTTGATGAGTTCTGCCTTCGACTCCTTACAGGGTGCTACGGTGTTCACCAAGCTAGACCTACGCAATGCGTATCACATGGTCCGGATCAGAGAGGGGGACGAGTGGTTGACGGGTTTCAATACACGCGATGGGTCACTTCGAGTATCAGGTGATGCCGTTTGGACTGACCAATGCTCCAGCGGTATTCCAGAGTATGGTGAACGACGTCCTGAGAGATATGATCGGTCTCTTTGTGTTTCTTTACCTGGATGACATTCTGATCTTCTCGAAGGAACCTTCCGACCACGTCCAGCATGTCCGGCAGGTTCTGCAGCGATTGTTGGAGAATCGCCTGTTCGTGAAGGCCGAGAAGTGCGAGTTTCACGCCCACACGACATCCTTTCTCGGGTACATCATCTCCAGGGGAGAGATTAGGATGGACCAGGAGAAGGTTAGAGCGGTTCTGGAATGGGCCCAGCCCGGTACGAGATTGCAGCTCCAGAGATTTTTGGGGTTTGCGAATTTCTACCGCAGATTCATCTGGGATTACAGCCGTGTGGCCGCTCCGTTAACTGCCTTGACTTCCAGTATCAGGACCTTCAAGTGGAATCCGGAGGCGGATCGAGCGTTCCTGGATTTGAAGAGGCGATTCACCAACGCACCGATTCTCTCTCAACCGGACACGGCCCGTCAGTTCGTCGTTGAAGTGGACGCGTCTGAGGTGGGAGTTGGCGCCATCCTGTCGCAGCGATGCTCCACGGACAGTAAACTCCATCCCTGCGCCTACTACTCTAAGTCGCCTTTCGCCTGCGGGAGAGGAATTACGATGTGGGTAACCGGGAGCTTCTCGCGGTGAAACTTGCCTTGGAGGAGTGGCGCCACTGGTTGGAGGGGGCGGAGCAACCGTTTATTGTCTGGACTGACCACAAGAATCTTGCTTACGTGCAATCGGCTAGACGCTCTCAACTCCCGTCAGGCCAGGTGGGCGTTGTTTTTCGGACGATTCAATTTTTTCCCTGACGTTCCGACCTGGATCTAAGAACGGCAAGGCGGACGCCTTGTCCCGGATGTTCTCCAAGACGGAAGAGAGTGGGTCCAAGACCGAGACAATTCTCCCCCGGAACTGCGTCGTGGGAGCAGTTATGTGGAAGATTGAGGAGGAGGTGATGGCGGCCCTTCGGACGCAGCCCGGTCCCGGTAACGGTCCACCCGGTCGGTTGTTTGTGCCTGAGTCGGTTCGTCCTGCTGTCCTCAAATGGTCCCACGCCAGCAAGATGGCTTGTCACCCTGGCGTGGCTCGGACGATGGCGTTTCTTCGCAGACGTTTTTGGTGGCCTGCCATGGCGAGGATACTCGGGGTTTTGTTGCTGCCTGTCCAGTGTGTGCGCAGAATAAGAGTACCAATCGGCCCAGCTCTGGACTACTTCACCCCCTTCCTATTCCCCGGCGACCATGGTCGCATCTGGCCCTGGACTTTGTCACTGGGTTGCCCGCTTCTGAGGGGAACACGGTCGTTCTGACTATCGTGGACAGATTCAGCAAGTTCGCCCACTTTGTGCCAATTGCCAAGCTTCCTCTGCCTCGGAGACGTCCGAGATCCTGGTTAGGGAGGTTTTCAGGGTCCACGGTTTGCCCAGTGATATCGTTTCCGACCGTGGTCCTCAGTTTACCTCTGCTGTCTGGAAGTCCTTCTGTTTGGCCATTGGAGCTACAGTCAGTCTCACATCTGGTTTTCACCCCCAATCTAATGGTCAGGCGGAGAGAGCCAACCAGAAGATGGAATCCACGCTACGCTGCCTGGTCTCTTCCAACCCCACCTCCTGGGTCTCTCAGTTGCCTTGGGTTGAGTATGCCCACAATACTCTCCCCTACATCTGCCACTGGGATGTCTCCCTTCCAGTGCCTGTACGGCTACCAACCTCCCTTGTTCCCTTCTCAGGAGAAGGAGCTCTCAGTGCCTTCTGTTCAGGCCCATATTCGTCGTTGCCACCGGACCTGGCATCGGGCCAGAAAGGCACTCTTAGAGTTTCGGACCGGTATCAGCTCCAGGCGAATCGTCGCCGGATCCCCGCTCCCACCTATACCATCGGAGATAGGGTCTGGTTGGCCACACGGGATCTTCCTTTACGGACTGAGTCTAGGAAGTTGTTACGGAAGTTCATTGGTCCGTTTGTGGTGGAGAAGGTGATCAATCCGGTGGCAGTTCGACTCAAACTACCGAGGACGCTCAGAGTCCATCCCACCTTTCATGTCTCCTGCCTCAAGCCTGTTTTCCTCAGTCCTCTGTTGCCTCCTCCGCCTCCTCCTCCTCCTCCTCGGATGATCGGAGGTGGTCCTGCCTACACGGTGCGACGCATCATGGACTCCAGACGGCGGGGCCGGGGTTCCAGTATCTCGTGGACTGGGAGGGGTATGGTCCTGAAGAGAGGAGTTGGATTCCGCGGCGACAGATCCTAGATGCTGACCTCATTCGTGACTTCTACCGCCTCCATCCTGGCGCTCGGGAGTCCGCCCGGTGGCGTTCGTCGGAGGGGGGTACTGTAACGATCCCGGCAGTCTGAGTCGGGTCCTGTCTGTGTACTAGTTTTTCTGCTCGTGATCTCCAGTTTCCGAGGGTTCTGGAACGCTTCCTGCCTGGTTGCCGGGCAACGTTGCTAGGCGGGAGCTCTCTTGATTTCCGCACCTGCATCCCATCAGCAATCTGCACACCTGGTCCTGATCATCACCCTTCTTAGGCTCTGGCCTAACATCCATTCCCTGCCGGATCGTTAGCCATGAACAGTATGTTTATCAGCGGATCAGTCTTAGAGCTTAGAGCATTAGTTTTGTTGTTTTGCACCTTGTTTGCTTGTTGTATGCTTACCTCCATTTTGTTCTCCCTGCAGTCACTCGTCCGGAACCTTCACCCAACCTCTGCCTGATGGTCGGCGGCTGCCGAGCCATCATTGGACCAACTACTGCACCCTCAACAACTCATCCACGCCGCTCGCTCTGTTCCCTGGATTATTCAGCAGCACTCGTGGATCAGTTAAATAAACACTCACCTTTGACACCACTTACCTTGTCCTGGTCTGCTTCTGGGTTCTGGCTTAGTAAACCGTGACAAGAATAAGGCTGTAATGTAGAAAAATGTTGAAAAAGTCAAGGAGTCTGAATACTTTCCGAATGCACTGTATGTATTTGTTGTCATTGTTCTGGCTTCAAACTGATGGCAGTTGTAAAAAAAAAAAAAAAAAAAAAGAGTCAATAGTTGGAAGAGTTGCAGAGTTAAATCAATTGTAAGTCGCTCTGGATAAGAGTGTCTGCTAAATGACTAAAATGTAAAATAATGCCATTGTTGATTACATGCTTTTTTCATTAATAAGACTATTTTTCCTTTAACCATATGGTCTATTTACTAGAAACTAATGGACAATATGGACACCGATATATAAAAAAAGGAATATTATATATGAATGCATTTTTTTAAAGTTATTGAAGTATAAATTACCAAAGTTACGATAGATTGCCATAGATTTTCTGTTAATTACCTAAATTACTAAGGATTATGGTAACTTTGGTAAACTACTGTTATCTTTGCAAACCTATTCTCAATGGTTAAAGCATTGGTAGAGGGGAGATGTAGTGGGGTAGATATAGCATTATGATAAGCAGAGCCATAGATGGAGCAACAATAGTTTTAAACCTGTCTTCATCCCTGAATACGAAACAGTCCCAGAGCCTAAGTGATAAATAATGAAATACATTGTGACATGGGGGTGTGGAGTGCATGCGCAGTTTCAAGGGGCAGCAAGTTTTCCAATTCCTATTAGACACCTTAGTAACATAATAATTTGGTAAGGCTAAATAAAACCACAAGGGCTATATGGATATTTGGGGTATAACTGTCAAACAGTATTAATCCAATACCAGCCTGATGCAATAATAACATGTTATGTAATAACACCTACAATGGGGCTGTAACCCAGTACCTGAGGGAACCACTAGATGTTGGTCTCAATCTAACTCAGGGGCTGTTGAGCTCAACACATTTCACTTCTTATTGCTGCATTGCCCGAATTGATCAGCAAAACTCAGTGACATGTACAAACACTTGAGCTGTGTTCTTTTTTATTTCCCCCCAACCAACACACTCAACTGAAGGGATAAACCTATTGAGATAAACAACCCGTATATCATGGTACTGTATATCTACAGACAAAGGAAGACAAAGTATTGTTTGTGTGTTACAATCCACTGTGAGGGGTGTCATCTACTTTGACTAAAACTAAAGGCACAAATCACAAACAGTGAGTATAAATGGACACCTCTGATTTGCTAACTATGGGGGAAAGAATTTACCTTTTTGACCTTGAGCATAGGGTATGTCTATAGGTCATTTGGTAGGGCATGGTGCTTGTAACACCAGGGTAGTGGGTTCGATCCCCGGGACCACCCATACGTAAAAATGTATGCACACATGACTGTAAGTCGCTTTGGATAAAAGCGTCTGCTAAATGGCATATTATATTATTATTATTATGTTGCCAACATGTAGGCTTAGTAGAAATCACACTCCAACTGGAGCAAATAGTCATGCTTTGGAGATGTCCAACTTATGAACGACATAAACCCTAGCGTCTGTGAAGTACATCCCTAAACAGCCTGACTTGGAGAATGGAAAGGCACAGGTATCAAATGCACCAGAGCACAGGAAGGATCCAATAAAAGCACTCATGTTCCTGCCCCTGGATAGCGTGAAGGTTTGCATTCAGTTCAGGTTCTTCAACGCAAAATCATGAAGGCTGGCCTACTTCCTGCTGATGTAGAAAGTGTGTTACCCACGTCTTAAATGATTAGCTTGCATATCATATCATGCATCAATGTTAGAACATCTGTCATAACTTCACTTCAGTAGGCTTGAGGTTGATTGTTACCAAAACTAGGGTACCTGATTTAAATGAATGCAAAAAAAAATATTAGGAAGGTGTTCTTAATGTTTTGTACACTCAGTGTCAGTCACAGTATAAGTGATATTATTCTGGCCTAATTTAAACTGACTGAGATTGAATCATTGTATCCAAAGTTGGGGCATCCTATTACAATGATATTTTTATGAGTTGTGTTGGGTCTCTTCTCAAAAGATTATTCCCACGAGTCACTGGATTTCAACTTTTAAAGCTTAATAACTACTGTATTACAGCCTGGATCATGTCTTGGTGTTCCCCAAGGCTCCATTGTGGGTCCACTCCATATTATATCTTATACTGATTTGGTGATAAAGGCATAGTGTGATATGAGGCTGTAAAGGCATCAGCATGCTTCAGTTCGGCTGGCGGCTAGTGAACCAAAAGAGTGTTCTCGCATACTCCCTTGAAAAACAAGAAAAAAGCGGCAATAGTACTGTTTGTCAATTTTGACATGCCGTAGCCAGTATACACTTCCTCAAAATAGTCAGAATTAATCTAAGATAACTCAATAAATCTGTCCTTCATTTTACATCTAACTAAGATGTTTGGTGCAGTATTTCTCAATGAAAAAATGTGCATGAAAACGAGTCGTCTCTCATTGAGTGACAACCATGGGTGTGTTCGTAAATTTACTCTGGCTATTTACTCCGATTTCAGAGTACTCTTGTCTGAGTGTGCCAGAGCACAGAATAACTGATGAATTTACGATCACGCAACACCCGATGAATATGACCGGTGTCAGTAAACGTCTGCAAAAAAACGGAATTAAATTGTTGCCAGCGGCACAGTTACAGTCACTAACGCTCTAGATAACATGAAAACAGCCTAACCAGCTCTGCTAGGGCGAGTAAAATGGTCTCTCATTTGTGTCTGCAAGTACGTAGCAAACTAGCCAACTTTAGCCAGTTAGCTTGGGTGCTTGACTGCCGTTGAGGTCAGAATACTCGGATCAACCCTCGGCCAGTGCGTCCAGTGTGCACTCTGAATGCTCCGAGAGCGAAACGCTCTGAATTTAGAACAGACAATCTGACAACGCTCTGAATTTACGAATGACCCAGAGCACACTCTGACACAATGGAGGCAATTTACAAACACACCCAAATACTTTATTGAAGAATCCCTACAATTGACCAATCACGGACGAAGGGGCGTAGACTCCGGCTCCCGACCTTCGGCTGTCCTCGAGAAAAAAAATTGTGTGCCGGGAACAGCCGAAAAAAACCTTACCGATGTCCAAAACAAACAAAAACGTCACAAAATGTTGTCATAATATATGCACAAACTCTTCCAAATTGTTTCGGCTGGGAAGCATGCAGACGCCTTAAGGGGGAACTTACAAGAGAAAATGCTGCGCGTCTGAGGTTTTGGCTGAAAGACAAACTGTGGGTTTACACTGTTATCATGAGGTATTCTGGTTTTGGTGAGTTCCGCCGTATGGCAAACTGTTTGGTTACATACACTGTACTGCTTCATCACAAATACCCACACAACTATTTTAAAGCTGACATTTTTTTGCTTTTTTCGTCGTTTGGTAAGAAAATAAATTAGCTTGAGAAAGGTGCCCTGTGTTATTATAGAGCTAACAAGATAAGAATGCCTAACTATTTGAGTTGAGATCCACACACAAGAGAACACAACACAAACACAGAGATGACAAAAGGTTGGCTGGCTAGGTTAATTATGACGCTGGTTCCATCACTCTGTGGTTCTTCCACAGTTCCGAGCCATTTTGGTTCTGTGACCCAGGTTCTAATCACTGATATCAAGTGTCTGTTCTATTGGTCTGGATTTGCCAAAAACTCTGTACATCTTCTAGGTTAACCTCGGAATCCACATCAGATTTTTTTGTGTGAGATTTGTGTGTGACCAGGTCATATTGTTCATAAGTTATTTGGGTCAAGTTCTTTAGTCCTCCTGGGTTTGGGTGATCTCTGGATTTCTGACATGTGTGTATGTGTGTGTGTGTGTGTGTGTGTGTAAGCAGGAAATAAGCAAGTGTGGATTGTGTGTGCATTTGAGGAGTACCAAAGTGCTTGTATCATGTCAGGACACTGGATCTCTGAAACACATCCCTAGATTTCTACAGTGCATATCTATTTCTGTAGAGAACAGAAGAAGAATAAACATAAATTACTCAGTATACATATTCACTAAAGTTACCTGATTATACTATAATAAAGAACCTCTATGAAAGGTAATTCAGGGGTCAAGGCTGCTTTGTAGTGTTTGTGTTTAGCATGTGGGAGTTGTGAAAAAGAATGAATGTTCACAAAACTTGGAAAGTATGCTAAAGACATCAGTAGTTTTATGTCTGCATGCCCACAGGTTTGGTTAGTGGTTGCATGGGCGTGTGGGAGACAGTACAAGTGGTTAAGGAGAGTGCAGTGATTTTTGGCTGCTTGAGTGTGTGTCTGTGTGTGACGGAGAGATTGAGGTTAGCCTTTGTGGGGCTTTGAGTGGCTCTACATTTCGTTAAATAGAAAGAAAACATGTATGTGGTTGTATGTGCATGTGTCAATCTGTATCGGTCTATATGTATCGTCAAGAGGGGGAATCAGTGTGTGTGTATGTGTGATTGTAAGTTTTTAACCCAGTATGGATTTTTAACTGTTCCTCTTTCCTTTCACTCAGTTAGCGGGTCCTGGGTCGGCCAAGGGCATGGTGTGTAGTACCTCGTCCAGCAGCTGCAGAGCCCGGTGCAGGTGTACCTCCACCCAACAGGGGGTATGTTTGATGCTCTGCCGGGGGTAGTCGGGCCCCAGCCCTTCACAAAGCTCAGCCGCAGGATACACAGCCTCCGGAGGTCATCCACACCTATCCCCGCTGCTGCAGAAAGACCTGGAAGAAAGAGGAAGTGAGGTATTAGGGATGGGCATTTTAAATGATTTCACAATCCGAATAATATCATGATATTTTTTTCGGATATCCAGATAGTCAAAATACATGTTTAACTTGTTGGGGAATTGCTCGTGCGACTCGGGAGAGAGCCGGTGCGCTGCGCACTGCTTGTTTGGGGAAGGATGGGGAAGCGGCGGAAGAGGAGCAGGGGCCGGTGTGTGTGACAGTCTATGTGTGTGGCATGGAGGGAGAGAAAAAAGTAGCCAAACCGACTCACGCTAGTTAAGACAAACTTGTCGCTTTATAGGTGAGCTATCATACCATCTGGTAGTGCCTATCTTGACTGCATCAAATCAATGTAAAAATGCTAACTAGCTACAGTAGCAAGGCTAATTTAGTTTTTTTTTGCTGCTCTCCCTGTCATTGTCTACAACAACTCCATTCATATTAAACAACAGCCTACCTGTTGGTTGATCATTGTAGCCTTCTACTTCTCATTTAGACAACTTAATTCCGTAATTGTAATTCCATTTTGCATTGATTACAAATCTCCCACTTCACTTGCTACACATGAAGTCCCTGACAACAAGAACAAGCTACACGTGTATAACCTGTGTAGGCTATGAGGTATTACTTCTTATGGGGTGCACGTCATAAAAACTACATTCAAAAGTTTGTTGTTTTATTAAATTTAGAATATAAAATGTAATGGTATATCTTTGTGTTTAGCTGTCATGCCCTGGCCTATAGAACTCTAGCTAGTTTGGTCAGGGTGTGAATATATTCTAGGTTTGTATTTCTATGTTTGGCCGGGTGTGGTTCCCAATCAGAGGCAGCTGTCGCTCGTTGTCTCTGATTGGGGATCATACTTAGGCAGCCAGTGTTCCTGCCTGCGTTGTGGGATTTTGTTATGTTCATGTTTAGGCTTGTGTGTTAGCCTTTGGACCGTCACGGTTAAGTTTGTTGTTTTGGTTTTCACACACTGTTGCTGGTATTTTGGCCCATTCCTCCATGCAGATCTCCTCTAGAGCAGTGATGTTTTGGGGCTGTCGCTGGGCAACACAGACTTTCAACTCCCTCCAAAGATTTTCTTTGGGGTTGAGATCTGGAGACTGGCTAGGCCACTCCAGGACCTTGAAATGCTTCTTACGAAGCCACTCCTTCGTTGCCCGGGCGGTGTGTTTGGGATCATTGTCATGCTGAAAGACCCAGCCACGTTTCATCTTCAATGCCCTTGCTGATGGAAGGAGGTTTTCACTCAAAATCTCACGATACATGGCCCCATTCATTCTTTCCTTTACACGGATCAGTCGTCCTGGTCCCTTTGCAGAAAAAACAGCCCCAAAGCATGATGTTTCCACCCCCATGCTTCACAGTAGGTATGGTGTTCTTTGGATGCAACTCAGCATTCTTTGTCCTCCAAACACGACGAGTTGAGTTTTTACCAAAAAGTTATATTTTGGTTTCATCTGACCATATGACATTCTCCCAATCCTCTTCTGGATCATCCAAATGCACTCTAGCAAACTTCAGACGGGCCTGGACATGTACTGGCTTAAGCAGGGGGACACGTCTGGCACTGCAGGATTTGAGTCCCTGGCGGCGTAGTTTGTTACTGATGGTAGGCTTTGTTACTTTGGTCCCAGCTCTCTGCAAGTCATTCACTAGGTCCCCCCGTGTGGTTCTGGGATTTTTGCTCACCGTTCTTGTGATCATTTTGACCCCATGGGGGGAGATCTTGCGTGGAGCCCCAGATCGAGGGAGATTATCAGTGGTCTTGTATGTCTTCCATTTCCTAATAATTGCTCCCACAGTTGATTTCTTCAAACCAAGCTGCTTACCTATTGCAGATTCAGTCTTCTCAGCCTGGTGCAGGTCTACAATTTTGTTTCTGGTGTCCTTTGACAGCTCTTTGGTCTTGGCCATAGTGGAGTTTGGAGTGTGACTGTTTGAGGTTGTGGACAGGTGTCTTTTATACTGATAACAAGTTCAAACAGGTGCCATTAATACAGGAAACGAGTGGAGGACAGAGGAGCCTCTTAAAGAAGAAGTTACATGTCTGTGAGAGCCAGAAATCTTGCTTGTTTGTAGGTGACCAAATACTTATTTTCCACCATAATTTCCAAATAAATTCATTAAAAATCTTACAATGTGATTTTCTGGATGTGCCTCTCTCATCTTTTTAAGTTGGAGAACTTGCACAATTGGTGGCTGACTAAATACTTTTTTTCCCCACTGTATGGACAGCTTTTCCATATAATTTTATTTGACATTCTGGGACAAAGTAGTGCCCCTATTTAGTCAAATGACAACACATGTCACTCAATTCAGTGCCTCCGAGTTCCATGTATCAAACAGTTATTTCAGTTATCTTAAAACCAGGAAAATCTGGAGAGCCTTCTGCAGATTACAGACCCATACATTTAATAAATTGTGACAATAAAATAATAACAAAACTCGTAAGCAACAGAATGGCAAAAGTCTTATCAGACTTGATACACATCTTTTTAAGTGGGAGAACTTGCACAATTGGTGGCTGACTAAATACTTTTTTCCCCCACTTTATATCCCTTTATTACTTTCCAACCCCACCATCCCCTCCGTAATTGGATTAAACTAGTGAACAACAATGCTTAGGCCTCTACTTCATGCTTATACATACTATATACATTTTATGGACACAGTCACTAATTATATTTTGTTTGTTTTTACTCCTGAACTTCCTCCGATCATTTTCATGATGTCCATCTGGTATGCTTCTATATGCCATATCTTTCTAACTGTGCTCTTTCACAAAAGCTCACAATATATAACCTATATACTTCTATGGACACAGCATGTCTTACACTAGTTATCTTGTTGTTATTAGTTGTTGTTATTAGATCATTTTATTTAATTGAGAAAAAGCCTTCATTGTTAAAATAGGGCTATATATTTTTATTTTATTTTAAATGAATCCTCTTTCAAGTAATCGAATACTAAGGTCCATTCAGATATTCAAATATTTGAATAACCGTGCCCATTCCTATGAGGTATAGATTAAAAGAGAAATATGGTGTCCCACAGGGGTCAATACTTGGACCCATTCTCATTCAAAAGAATACCACTTCAACAGAGGCTATAAATTCACAAATTCACAATAGCCAAATTGAACAAAATATGAAAATAAAACACACTAAGGCTGTGCATATCTCATATACTGTACATTGTACTTACTGACTGCAGGGGCAATGCCTCCAACGCTGCCTGGCCCAGGGATGTTGCCTGCCACGGCGGCAGCCTGAGCTGCTGCTGCCGCCTGCGCTGTAGCTGCCTGCTGCTGCATTTGCCTGTGACACTGTCTCAGGTCAAACACCTACAGGGGAGAGAACAGTCTGATGTCAGAACACCTACAGAGAGACATCAGTGTCCAGTCAAACTCCTATAAGGAGAGGTCATCAAGAGGACAAACAACTGCAAAGAGAACAGACAGCGGTAATTGTGTTTCTCACCTTGATGTAGGCGCCGGGGTAGATCTTGTGTACTGCGTCGCCTGGCGCTCTGCCTGCCTCTCTGTCCAGGTAGTAGCTCTGCACGAACACGGCGTGGTCGCTCATACAGCGCATCCACACGTCTCCCTCGCCACGACACTCCAGCTGCACTCCTTTACCTATGTGCAACCTGTGAGAGAGAGGGAGAGATGAAGATGCTGAGTACAAGTGAACATAAGTTGTATTAAAGTGTTATATTTCAGTCAACAAAATAAGTTGCATTTTGCTACAGTACGGCTTCTGCCACAGGTACAAACAGATAGAGACCAGGCATGGCATGATTATGAATGAGAGATATACACATAAACATAGTTTGCACAAAGGCATAGATATACCAATCAACATTTCTGAGCCAAAACAACAGACACATATAAAGGCATACAAAATAGACATTTGCGGCAAGGTAAGAACTAGCATGCTTATTGATATAGAGATAGCACTAGAGGAGCACAGACCTGGCTCTCTCGCTGGTGTCAGTGCGGTGGACGTTGCTGAGCTGGCCCAAACAGAAGCGGTCACCCCCTGAGGGGTCCACGTAGCCGTCCACCGTCACCACCGGGCAGCTAGCTGGCACCTTGAACATCTCCCCCACCTGGACATCCATCTCAAAGTAGGAGATGGAGCACCAGAACTCTGGCCCTGCACACAGACAATAATGTGGTCAGCAGAGTGTGTGTGTGCGTGCATGCATGCGTTTGCATCTATACATCTATATACAGTGGGGGAAAAAAGTATTTAGTCAGCCACCAATTGTGCAAGTTCTCCAACTTAAAAAGATGAGAGAGGCCTGTAATTTTCATCATAGGTACACGTCAACTATGACAGACAATTGAGAAAAAATAAATCCAGAAAATCACATTGTAGGATTTTTAATGAATTTATTTGCAAATTATGGTGGAAAATAAGTATTTGGTCACCTACAAACAAGCAAGATTTCTGGCTCTCACAGACCTGTAACTTCTTCTTTAAGAGGCTCCTCTGTCCTCCACTCGTTACCTGTATTAATGGCACCTGTTTGAACTTGTTATCAGTATAAAAGACACCTGTCCACAACCTCAAACAGTCACACTCCAAACTCCACTATGGCCAAGACCAAAGAGCTGTCAAAGGACACCAGAAACAAAATTGTAGACCTGCACCAGGCTGGGAAGACTGAATCTGCAATAGGTAAGCAGCTTGGTTTGAAGAAATCAACTGTGGGAGCAATTATTAGGAAATGGAAGACATACAAGACCACTGATAATCTCCCTCGATCTGGGGCTTCCACGCAAGATCTCACCCCGTGGGGTCAAAATGATCACAAGAACGGTGAGCAAAAATCCCAGAACCACACGGGGGGACCTAGTGAATGACCTGCAGAGAGCTGGGACCAAAGTAACAAAGCCTACCATCAGTAACACACCACACCGCCAGGGACTCAAATCCTGCAGTGCCAGACGTGTCCCCCTGCTTAAGCCAGTACATGTCCAGGCCCGTCTGAAGTTTGCTAGAGTGCATTTGGATGATCCAGAAGAGGATTGGGAGAATGTCATATGGTCAGATGAAACCAAAATAGAACTTTTTGGTAAAAACTCAACTCGTCGTGTTTGGAGGACAAAGAATGCTGAGTTGCATCCAAAGAACACCATACCTACTGTGAAGCATGGGGGTGGAAACATCATGCTTTGGGGCTGTTTTTCTGCAAAGGGAACAGGACGACTGATCCGTGTAAAGGAAAGAATGAATGGGGCCATGTATCGTGAGATTTTGAGTGAAAACCTCATTCCGTCAGCAAGGGCATTGAAGATGAAACGTGGCTGGGTCTTTCAGCATGACAATGATCCCAAACACACCGCCTGGGCAACGAAGGAGTGGCTTCGTAAGAAGCATTTCAAGGTCCTGGAGTGGCCTAGCCAGTCTCCAGATCTCAACCCCATAGAAAATCTTTGGAGGGAGTTGAAAGTCCGTGTTGCCCAGCGACAGCCCCAAAACATCACTGCTCTAGAGGAGATCTGCATAGAGGGATGGGTCAAAATACCAGCAACAGTGTGTGAAAACCTTGTGAAGACTTACAGAAAACGTTTGACCTGTATGATTGCCAACAAAGGGTATATAACAAAGAATTGAGAAACTTTTGTTATTGACCAAATACTTATTTTCCACCATAATTTGCAAATAAATTCATTAAAAATCCTACAATGTGATTTTCTGGAGAAAAAAAATCTCATTTTGTCTGTCATAGTTGACGTGTACCTATGATGAAAATTACAGGCCTCTCTCATCTTTTTAAGTGAGAGAACTTGCACAGTTGGTGGCTGACTAAATACTTTTTTTCCCCACTGTATACTGTGTATATGTGTTGTCTTACCTGGATGATTGGACACAGGGGGAGGAAAGGAGGCCGAGCCATGATGCTGAGACCCTAAAAGGTGAACAAGGAAACGACACAGGTTACCAAACATACACTATTCCTAACAATATCGGGGAAAAAAGCACCTCAGAAGACATACAGACACACTTTGGGCATACTGTGACTTACTGTAACTGCCTAACTTACAGAAGTGTGTTGGATGGTGGAGAGGAGGCTGTTGGTGGCCACACCCATTCTGTTGTTGGGGTCCTACAGGAGTGTAGGATGCTGTGCTACTGCCTGTCCAAGTTGCTGAATTCCAAAACAATAAATACAAATTAACAACAGGCACAAGCTTAAGCCATCAATCTGGCAAACTACCATTTTGCATTTGTACAAATATTTAGATTTTCTTTTCCACTTTTCAAATACAGTATGAGGATTCATCATGCCGTTGAAATGAATTGTGTATGGCTCCCTGAGTGTGTGTGTGTGTGTGTGTGTGTGTGTGTGTGTGTGTGTGTGTGTGTGTGTGTGTGTGTGTGTGTGCGTGTATGCGTGTGTGCGTGTGTGAACCGTATGGCAGTACTAACTGTGGAACGCAGCCTGTGTCTGTGTGTGTTTGGAGCTGTTGTATCCATTCTGACCAGGCGGGGGCTGGGGCGGCTGGGGGTTCTGTGGTGGCCCGTGTGGCAGCCCGTGTGTTGGGGTGGAGGGGGGCGGCGTGGGGGTCATAGGGGTCATGACCTGACCCTGAGGAGAGGCGATCTGTAGGAGCCCCTCACTGTGACCTCCCTGGAGAGGCAGCATAGAGCCGGACACTAGAGAGGAGAGAGAGAGACACACACACACACACACACACACACACACACACACACACATACACACACACACACACACACATGAAGAGCTACCAGGTTGTTGTCAATATCAATAGGTAGGCAGCAATCGATAAACAAACGTCACATAACAGGATGACGCAGTGACACCCATAGAAACTGAAATAGAACACTTGTGGACATCTTTGGTAACACCTATCTGCCAAACAATCACCTAAGCTTTATTAAAAGATCACCTTAGGGAGCAGCAAAACAGGAGCGGACATTCCATTTTTCTCTATGTATTGGAACTTATTTTTGTCCAGCTCCCATTACTAAGTTGGATGTGCGTAAAACTCCCTCGGTCTTACCTGTGGGCGAGAGGGGCATGTTGGGGTAGAGGGTGATGGGCGGAGGGGCGCGCTGCGGTTCCGGCGGGAGCTGCAGAGGCGGGAGGGGCTGGCCGTAGTGGTCTGGAGGCTGTAGCTTGAGCGCCCCTGGGTGGGGGTGAGGGTGGGGGTGGTCCGACGGGGACATGCATGGTGGCATATCCATCTGGATACAGTCATGAATGTACTCCTCCTTGATCAGCCTCCCAGGGGGGCCTAGAGGAGAGAGGGCTACCAACAACATGGTATAACATTGTCATTAGTTTCAAGTTTTATTAGTCGTACGGGATACACATGGTATACACCGTCCAACGAAACGCTTACTTGCAGGTTCCTTCTCGACAATGCAACAACAATAAGAAATAATACAATATTAGAATACAAACATAAAATAAATGGCTCAGTAGAAAATAATAAAGATTTTAGCATAAGTATAATATTAACCACCTGTGTGTAATGCATTGTAAATGCATTTATGCAATTATAAACATTAAATGCTTTGTAATGAATACAAGTACATTTTTGCAAGGCAACTATAAAGAATTGATTAATGCAGAAACAGTCTGGCATCCAGGCCAGTGAGACATGGGCATACCACAATAGTACTTTTTTCACACTATTGTGCCAAGCCGAACCGTAAGTTGCTGGCTTGGATATTTTCTTTTCACATTGTCCTTTCCAGCACAGTTCCAGCAACTATGGTGGATGCTTAACCAGACCAGCACAGTGCAGCTTGGCTTGATGTGGCTAGGCTCTGTAGTATGATAAGGGTATAGGACTGAAGGGAAAGAGGAATGTTTGGAAATCTGACACCATCAACAAAGTAGATGAAGACAAAATAATACTGTTATAATTAACAAGCCTGCAGTAAGTTGGTTAGTACTGTGATAGTGCACTCACCTGTATTTTGGAGACTGAGACCAACTTTGAAAGAGAACAAAAGAAAGGAGGGGCAAAGAAAGAAAGAAAGAAAGAAAGAAAGAAAGAAAGAAAGAAAGAAAGAAAGAAAGAAAGAAAGAAAGAAAGAAAGAAAGAAAGAAAGAAAGAAAGAAAGAAAGAAAGAAAGAAAGAAAGAAAGAAAGAAAGAAAGAAAGAAAGAAAAAGAGAATACGAGAGAGAAAATGGGGGGGGTAAATGTCTGCAATTTCACTGCAATGATTGTAATTAATTCAAATTGTGGTGAAGTCAAAATATCATTCACATAAACCAACCTTTTTATGCAAGTAAAGTACAAAAATTCACGACAGGCCTGATGAAAACAGCAAATGTCGGTAAACTTTCCATATGTCGACATAAAAAAAATACGCTATACAAGGTGGGATCTTTTTGTGTCGGTAAAATGAATTATGTGAGAAATGGAGGTGGAAACGCTTTTATGCAAAATATTGATACACTATATGGCCAAAAGTATGTGGACACTCCTTCAAATTAGTGGATTCGGCAATTTCAGCCACACCTGTTGCTCTTAACCATAATAACCTCATCATGTATCTGCAAGTTGTTGGCTTGACCAGAGTGGGCACATCTGTTATTTTTTTACTAAACCATCAGTAGAATTGAAAATGCGATGGAAACCCATTTAACTTCATCATGCACAGCTTTTTATCCGCAAAAAGTCAATTTGATGGAAACACATCTCTGGTGGGGAACATGCGCATATTGTTTAAGCAGATTTTCGAATATTTGCATGAAAATCTGTTACTGTAATATTTGTAATGTTATGGCAGAAAACACAGCATTTCCAGTACATATCAGAAACACCTGCACCATTAGGCATTAAGCAATATAGGGTGAAATATCCCTTTAAGCTGTTGAACAGACCTACCAATGCCGGGCGAAACCACTCTCTCGTAGTGGTAGGGGTTGACACACACATTGTCATATTTGAGGTCGAAGGCGTATTGGCAGAACTTGACGTGCTTTAGCTCATTCTTGTGTAGGTCTGGCCAGCGCCATAGTCGAGCGTAGATCACATGGGGGAAGCCTTTCCTCCCTGCAACCTGGAGTGAGGGGGAGGGCGGAGAGAGAGAGAGAGAGTTAGAGATACATGGCCCTATTCAATCAAAACTAGTATATGGGTATAAGTTATGCAATTATAAACATTAAATGCTTTGTAATGAATACAAGTACATTTTTGCAAGGCAACTATAAAGAATTGATTAATGCAGAAACAGTCTGATGTGAGTAAGACTTTTAAGCAGGTCAACATTCACAAGGCCGCAGGGCCAGACGGATTACCAGGACGTGTACTCCGAGCATGTGCTGACCAACTGGCAAGTGTCTTCACTGACATTTTCAACATGTCCCTGACTGAGTCTGTAATACCAACATGTTTCAAGCAGACCACCATAGTCCCCGTGCCCAAGAACTCTAAGATAACCTGCCTAAATGACTACCGACCCGTAGCACTGACGTCTGTAGCCATGAAGTGCTTTGAAAGACTGGTCATGGCTCACATCAACAGCATAATCCCAGAAACCCTAGACCCACTCCAATTTGCATACCGCCCCAACAGATCCACAGATGATGCAATCTCTATCGCACTCCACACTGCCCTTTCCCACCTGGACAAGAGGAACACCTACGTGAGAATGCTATTCATTGACTACAGCTCAGCATTCAACACCATAGTGCCCTCTAAGCTCATCACTAAGCTAAGGATCCTGGGACTAAACACCTCCCTCTGCAACTGGATCCTGGACTTCCTGACGGGCCGCCCCCAGGTGGTAAGGGTAGGTAACAACACATCTGCCACACTGATCCTCAACACGGGGGCCCCTCAGGGGGTGCGTGCTCAGTCCCCCTCCTGTACTCTCTGTTCACCCATGACTGCATGGCCAGGCACGACTCCAACACCATCATTAAGTTTGCCGACGACACAACAGTGGTAGGCCTGATCACCGACAACGATGAGACAGCCTATAGGGAGGAGGTCAGAGATCTGGCCGTGTGGTGCCAGGACAACAACCTCTCCCTCAACGTGACCAAGACAAAGGAGATGATTGTGGACTACAGGAAAAAAAAGAGGACTGAGCACGCCCCCATTCTCATCGACGGGGCTGTAGTGGAACAGGTTGAGAGCTTCAAGTTCCTTGGTGTCCACATCACCAACGAACTATCATGGTCCAAACACACCAAGACAGTCGTGAAGAGGGCACGACAAAGCCTATTCCCCCTCAGGAGACTAAAAAGATTTGGCATGGGTCCTCAGATCCTCAAAAAATTCTACAGCTGCACCATCGAGAGCATCCTGACTGGTTGCATCACCGCCTGGTATGGCAACTGCTTGGCCTCTGACCGCAAGGCACTACAGAGGGTAGTGCGTACGGCCCAGTACATCACTGGGGCAAAGCTCCCTGCCATCCAGGACCTCTATACCAGGCGGTGTCAAAGGAAGGCCCTCAAAATTGTCAAAGACTCCAGCCACCCTAGTCATAGACTGTTCTCTCTGCTACCGCACGGCAAGCGGTACCGGAGTGCCAAGTCTAGGTCCAAAAGACTTCTCAACAGCTTCTACCCCCAAGCCATAAGACTCCTGAACAGCTAATCATGGCTACCCGGACTATTTGCACTGCCCCCCACCCCATCCTTTTTACGCTGCTGCTACTCTGTTAAGTATTTATGCATAGTCACTTTAACTCTACCCACATGTACATATTACCTCAACTACCTCAACTAGCCGGTGCCCCCGCACATTGACTATGCAACGGTACCCCCCTGTATATATAGCCTCCCTACTGTCACTTTATTTTACTGTATATATAGCCTCCCTACTGTCACTTTATTTTACTTCTGCTCTTTTTTTCTCAACACTTTTTTGTTGTTGTTTTATTCTTACTTTTTTGTTTAAAATAAATGCACTGTTGGTTAAGGGCTGTAAGTAAGCATTTCACTGTAATGTCTGCACCTGTTGTATTCGGCGCATGTGACCAATAAAATTTGATTTGATTTGATTTGATTTGATTTGAAGTTAAATCTCTTAACTGGGCTAGAAATGTTTTAAAGAGGCTGTGCAGTCAAAAACGTGATTTTCCTCTTTTTTTTAATGATATTTCCACACCATGAGTTTGAAATAACACTCCAAATGTTATTTAGGCCTGGAATTTCAGCCTGTTCAGGTGGAATGGAGTTTTTGGCCCACATCATGAAACAGCAATCTGATCTGATTATTCTGACCAATGACCAATCATCTTTTATTTGCATATGTATCCTCCTACTTTGAAGGGGTAAATGGGGTAGACTTTAGAGTCTAGAGAATCCTATCCGCCAATCATGGTTGTGTACATAAATATATAAAAATGTGCATCAACATGCCCACACGATCAGACTGAGCATTTCAATTGCAAAAGGAGATTCAGGGAAATAAATGTTTAATATATTTTGAGTTATTTTCATGAAATAAACACACACAGTGATTTATTAGACATACAGTGATGATTTAAAAATGAAAATAAATAGACTGTATGGGGGCTTTAAAAAATTCAATTTCTTTGTGAAGCTTGCGTTCAATTGCCCCTCCCTGTTAAACATAACAAGCTGATCTGACTGACTTAAGATGAAAACTTCAACCCTGTTACGGTCAACCCTGTTACTTTATTTGGCACTTAATAAGCACTTACTATAGTCATTTATTTATTTAACCTTTTGAAAAGTGTAGGCATCCTGATAAATAAGAACACACCCTTTTCCATTATACCTCAGCACACGGATCAAGAAGGCCGCTTTCTAATTTTGAATTGTATATCCCCTATATTAGCTATATTAGATCAAATCCAGACAGGAACTATAATTTTAGCAGGTGATCTAAATCACACATTCGGCAAGTTAGACAGACATAGCAATAAAAAAGAAAATACACTTAGTGACAGAATATAGAGACTGAACAGAGCACATCTTCAAGACCCGAAATGTATTAAATACGTAAACGAAAAAAATAAAGACCTTTATCAACATAAATGGAGACATAGAGGCCAGAGAAAAGCTGACCCGACATAATTTTGAATGCTTTTAAGGCGTACATTAGGGGAATGATAATCTCATACTCGGCAACAGTTAAATCTTTGTTAGAAATCAAAATTTTATAAAAATACATTACTATCTTAAAAAAAGACCATAAAAAATCTTTACACGGTAAAGAAAAAAATACAATTTCTGAACTTAAGTAGGAATATGATCTTTTACTTTTGAAGAGAGCCAACAACTACAGGTTAAACTCAAATAAAACATACTATTTAATGGCAAATAAACCTGGTAAACACCTCGCAGCCCCCACAAAACGAATACACGCCAAATCAGTTATCATTTTAAAAGATAAGGATAAAAATGCTTTCATTAGAAACAATAACGCTATTAATATATATATTTTAAAGCTTCTATTAAACTCTATATGAATCAGAATTAAACAACAGTTGGACTAATCCTACAGCCTTCTTTAACTCAATAACCCTGAAGCAACTATCAGCAGACAAAAAAGAATCACCCAAAAATAAATATTAGACACTGTTAAAACATTTGCGCAGAGAAAAGCAGCAGGTACAGTGGGGGAAAAAAGTATTTAGTCAGCCACCAATTGTGCAAGTTCTCCCACTTAAAAAGATGAGAGAGGCCTGTAATTTTCATCATAGGTACATGTCAACTATGACAGACAAAATGAGAATTTTTATTCCAGAAAATCAAATTGTAGGATTTTTTATGAATTTATTTGCAGATTATGGTGGAAAATAAGTATTTGGTCAATAACAAAAGTTTCTCAATACTTTGTTATATACCCTTTGTTGGCAATGACACAGGTCAAACATTTTCTGTAAGTCTTCACAAGGTTTTCACACACTGTTGCTGGTATTTTGGCCCATTCCTCCATGCATATCTCCTCTAGAGCAGTGATGTATTGGGGCTGTCGCTGGGCAACACAGACTTTCAACTACCTCCAAAGATTTTCTATGGGGTTGAGATCTGGAGACTGGCTAGGCCACTCCAGGACCTTGAAATGCTTCTTACGGAGCCACTCCTTCGTTGCCCGGGCGGTGTGTTTGGGATCATTGTCATGCTGAAAGACCCAGCCACGTTTCATCTTCAATGCCCTTGCTGATAGAAGGAGGTTTTCACTCAAAATCTCACGATACATGGCCCGATTCATTCTTTCCTTTACACGGATCAGTCGTCCTGGTCCCTTTGCAGAAAAACAGCCCCAAAGCATGATTTTCCCACCCCCATGCTTCACAGTAGATATGGTGTTCTTTGGATGCAACTCAGCATTCTTTGTCCTCCAAACACGACGAGTTGAGTTTTTACCAAAAAGTTCTATTTTGGTTTCATCTGACCATATGACATTCTCCGAATCCTCTTATGGATCATCCAAATGCACTCTAGCAAACTTCAGATGGGCCTGGACATGTACTGGCTTAAGCAGGGGGACACGTCTGGCACTGCAGGATTTGAGTCCCTGGCGGCGTAGTGTGTTACTGATGGTAGGCTTTGTTACTTTGGTCCCAGCTCTCTGCAGGTCATTCACTAGGTCCCCCCATGTGGTTCTGGGATTTTTGCTCACCGTTCTTGTGATCAATTTGACCCCACGGGGGGAGATCTTGCGTGGAGCCCCAAATCGAGGGAGATTATCAGTGGTCTTGTATGTCTTCCATTTCCTAATAATTGCTCCCACAGTTGATTTCTTCAAACCAAGCTGCTTACCTATTGCAGATTCAGTCTTCCCAGCCTGGTGCAGGTCTACAATTTTGTTTCTGGTGTCCTTTGACAGCTCTTTGGTCTTGGCCATAGTGGAGTTTGGAGTGTGACTGTTTGAGGTTGTGGACAGGTGTCTTTTATACTGATAACAAGTTCAAACAGGTGCCATTAATAGAGGTAACGAGTTGAGGACAGAGGAGCCTCTTAAAGAAGAAGTTACAGGTCTGTGAGAGCCAGAAATCTTGCTTG
Source organism: Coregonus clupeaformis (assembly GCF_020615455.1). NCBI lineage: Eukaryota > Metazoa > Chordata > Actinopteri > Salmoniformes > Salmonidae > Coregonus > Coregonus clupeaformis. The sequence goes on from NW_025534436.1 coordinate 183,226, forward strand.
TTTGTAGGTGACCAAATACTTATTTTCCACCATAATTTCCAAATAAATTCATTAAAAATCCTACAATGTGATTTTCTGGAAAAAAAATTCTCAATTTGTCTGTCATAGTTGACGTGTACCTATGATGAAAATTACAGGCCTCTCTCATCTTTTTAAGTTGGAGAACTTGCACAATTGGTGGCTGACTAAATACTTTTTTCCCCACTGTATGGACAGCTTTTCCATATAATTTTATTTGACATTCTGGGACAAAGTAGTGCCCCTATTTAGTCAAATGACAACACATGTCACTCAATTCAGTGCCTCCGAGTTCCATGTATCAAACAGTTATTTCAGTTATATTAAAACCAGGAAAATCTGGAGAGCCTTCTGCAGATTACAGACCCATACATTTAATAAATTGTGACAATAAAATAACACAAACAAATATAAGAACATGTTTCAGTATAATACAATACGCTAAAAAACAAGATGTAGATTTATCAATAATGGCTGTTGATGCCAAAAAGGCTTTGGAAGCCTTCAACTTTCCAGCTGAAATATTAAATGTCATGAAAATATTAAATAAATATCCTAAAGCAAAAATATACAAAAATAATACATTATCTGATGAATCTGCTTTAGAAAGGGACACAAGAAAGAGATGTCCCCTCTACCCTCTCCTGTTTGCACTGGCAATTGATCCGCTTGCAAAAACATTTTGACAGTACCCAAGCGTAAAAGGTATCAGTATTGGTAAACATTAATATAAACGAAACTTATTTGCAGACAATCTCCTGATATACCTGACTAATATTGAAAACTCAATGCCCCTAAAATACTCTAAAATCTAAGGATATAAATTTGACATGGAAAAACCGGAAATAATGGCAATAGGAAAAAGACAATGAATAACTCATGATCTACAGCAATCCTTCAAGTGGACCACAAAAAATATAAATAATAATATGTCATTTAGCAGGCGCTTTTATCCAAAGCGACTTACAGTCATGCATGCATACATTTTTTGTGTATGGGTGGTCCCGGGGATCGAACCCACTACCTTGGCGTTACAAGCGCCGTGCTCTACCAGCTGAGCTACAGATATTAAATACTTAGGTTGCTTAATAAGTCACAACAAAACCAAAAATATACAAATATTATTTTATCCCATTACTCAACAACTTGAAAGCAGATCTAATTAAATGGAACAATCTTCCCATGAATCTTACAGGTATAATAAACATATTTAGAATGGCATGCCTCCCAAAGTTTCTATAGTAAAAAATGTATACTCGGTCATAACAGACTTTATATGGGGAAATAAAACTCATTGAATAAAAAGGAAATTTTAACATCTCCCTAAGTCTGATGGTGGTTTTAACTTTAAAGACTTGGAATAGTATAAACTCGCCACCTAAGGCTTTTACTTGCGCCATATTGTTAAATGCACTAAAGAGGAACAATGGATACATATTGAAGATGCACATCCCCAGAATCTTTTCACGTGTCTATTTTCAAAAGATAAAGTTAAGAACATTAACAACTTCATAGTTAACAACACTATAACAATATGGAAGAAAATGAAATGTATTCTACAAGAACTAATAACCCTCCTTAAAAACACACCCCTATGGAACAATCCTTGGATAGCTTTTCAGAATTCAGCGATAAATTGGCCCACATGGAAAAGTCAAGTCAAGTCAAATAAATGTATTTCCATGAAATAATTAAAAAGCCATTTTGGACTGACCAATGTAGACATTTTCAAATACATGCAACTTCAAAGTTTTATATCACAAAATGTTGATCTGAAATCTTTTGGACATCAGAGCAATGTTGAGGGAATCCTATTTGAGTCAGAAAAGGATATTCATATGATAGGGAAGATATACAAAACCTTGCAGGGAGCATATCCAACTGACAATCTCTTAGAAAAAAATATAAACTACTGGAACCAAGACTTAAAAAGAACAGATATTGGCACAAGATGGAGAGTTTTGGAACATAACTAACGGAATTACAATTAACAAAAATGTGTGCTTAATCCAGTATAAACTAATGTATAGAATTTATTATACAAGAGACAAAATGCATAAATTCTACAGCACAACGGCAGAGTCATGTCTTAAGTGTAAATTTAACAATGACTCAATAATTCATGCCTTCTGGGAGTGTTATAAAGTCCAAAAGTTATGGGCGGAAGTCCAAAAGTTATGGGCGGAGTTAGAAAGTTGGTTGTCAGAAGTTTTACAATGTACATTTTAATCCGTCTATCCGCATATTTCAAGACATGGCATATGAGGGTACGGTGAGATACCCAGTGAGTTGGACCATACTTTTCTCGTCAATCATTGAAAGAAACGTTTACTTAAAAACGGGAAATTAAGTGATCCTCCATCGTTGGGATGGTGGAAGAATCAAATGCATTATTGTTAGAATATTGAAAGGGTGTGGGCGACAGAGAAGGGCAGAGTGGTGCAGTTTTAGGCCATGTGGCATAGAGTCTTGCAGGCGCTGAAGATGGATGCGGTGGGAACATGTGGGTCTGGGCAGGTGTGATGTCGTTGATGTTTGTGTGCGTCTGTCTGTTGACTGCGTATGTTTATTTTGTTAGAAAAATTACATAAATTGTTATAAATAAATACAATTCCAAAAAAAGATATGTGAAAATGTTTTTATGAAGTTGAACATGTGCTCTTTAAGACAGAATGTTAAAATTAGGTGAAATATATACACTGGGGGAAAAAAAATATTTAGTCAGCCACCAATTGTGCAAGTTCTCCCACTTAAAAAGATGAGAGAGGCCTGTAATTTTCATCATAGGTACACGTCAACTATGACAGACAAAATGAGGAAAGAAAATCCAGAAAATCACATTGTAGGATTTTTTATGAATTTATTTGCAAATTATGGTGGAAAATAAGTATTTGGTCAATAACAAAAGTTTCTCAATACTTTGTTATATACCCTTTGTTGGCAATGACACAGGTCAAACGTTTTCTGTAAGTCTTCACAAGGTTTTCACACACTGTTGCTGGTATTTTGGCCCATTCCTCCATGCAGATCTCCTCTAGAGCAGTGATGTTTTGGGGCTGTCGCTGGGCAACACGGACTTTCAACTCCCTCCAAAGATTTTCTATGGGGTTGAGATCTGGAGACTGGCTAGACCACTCCAGGACCTTGAAATGCTTCTTACGAAGCCACTCCTTCGTTGCCCGGGCGGTGTGTTTGGGATCATTGTCATGCTGAAAGACCCAGCCACGTTTCATCTTCAATGCCCTTGCTGATGGAAGGAGGTTTTCACTCAAAATCTCACGATACATGGCCCCATTCTTTCCTTTACACAGATCAGTCGTCCTGGTCCCTTTGCAGAAAAACAGCCCCAAAGCATGATGTTTCCACCCCCATGCTTCACAGTAGGTATGGTGTTCTTTGGATGCAACTCAGCATTCTTTGTCCTCCAAACACGACGAGTTGAGTTTTTACCAAAAAGTTCTATTTTGGTTTCATCTGACCATATGACAATCTCCCAATCCTCTTCTGGATTATCCAAATGCACTCTAGCAAACTTCAGATGGGCCTGGACATGTACTGGCTTAAGCAGGGGGTCACGTCTGGCACTGCAGGATTTGAGTCCCTGGCGGCGTAGTGTGTTACTGATGTTAGGCTTTGTTACTTTGGTCCCAGCTCTCTGCAGGTCATTCACTAGGTCCCCCCGTGTGGTTCTGGGATTTTTGCTCACCGTTCTTGTGATCATTTTGACCCCACGGGGTGAGATCTTGCGTGATCGAGGGAGATTATCAGTGGTCTTGTATGTCTTCCATTTCCTAATAATTGCTCCCACAGTTGATTTCTTCAAACCAAGCTGCTTACCTATTGCAGATTCAGTCTTCCCAGCCTGGTGCAGGTCTACAATTTTGTTTCTGGTGTCCTTTGACAGCTCTTTGGTCTTGGCCATAGTGGAGTTTGGAGTGTGACTGTTTGAGGTTGTGGACAGGTGTCTTTATACTGATAACAAGTTCAAACAGGTGCCATTAATACAGGTAACGAGTGGAGGACAGAGGAGCCTCTTAAAGAAGAAGTTACAGGTCTGTGAGAGCCAGAAATCTTGCTTGTTTGTAGGTGACCAAATACTTATTTTCCACCATAATTTGCAAATAAATTCATTAAAAATCCTACAATGTGATTTTCTGGATTTTGTTTTCTCAATTTGTCTGTCATAGTTGACGTGTACCTATGATGAAAATTACAGGCCTCTCTCATCTTTTTAAGTGGGAGAACTTACACAATTGGTGGCTGACTAAATACTTTTTTCCCCACTGTATATATATATATATATTTTTTTTTTTACAAAAGTACACTACCTAAAAGGCACTCTATTGGTGGAATGACCCAACTGTTAAAAATAAATATATTCCTGTACAAAATGACAGCATGTTTTAATCAATAGGCAATGTGGTTATATTTCATATTGTTTAACACTGAAAATAAATATGATTAAATATTAAACGGATGTGAAAATATACTGTCTGTCATGCAGATTGAAGCAAAGATGGAACCTCATGATAATCTTTCATGAGGTTTCTATGGAAGAGGAACAGAGACATTAGAGACACAAGAGACTTTAGCCTCAGTTTATACAGGCTTGGGCTAAAGTCAGGGATGAAATGAAAGGGGTTACCGGGGATGCTGGTGTAGGGGACATGAGGCCGACTTATGGTCTTGTGATGAGGTAACCCTGCCTGGGACTTCAAAATAAGTGTCACCCTCACCCTTGGTCTAACGGTCAAGTCATTGGTTTCTCCTGTAGGATACCTTTTTTCCTTTAGTATATTTAGCAAATATTTTATTTTGGGTTCAATGGCACCCAATTGTGGGATAGTCTCTTGTGGAGGAGGTGGTCTAAGGGAGGTGAATGTAGCGGACATGAGTCGGACACATGGTCTCATAATGAGGCAGCACTGCCTGCGACTTCAAAATCAGTGTCACACTTGGTCTAACGGTCAAGACATTGGTTTCTCCCTTGGGATACCTGGGTTCAGATCCCGCCCGTGACACTGGCTTCTCCCATTACAAATCAGGGCACCCTCATAAACCTTGAAAATATGAACATATAAATTGTTTATGTAGAGAACTTTTCAGGGCACCTCCAAGAGTCAATGTATAATTCGCACCCTGTACCAAGTCTCATGTAGTGTGTGATGATGTCACTTTTGCTCTGCTACTACAGCTGCTGGGGTCAATACTGTTCTGACTGTACCTGGAGCATTCTGGAAACAGCAGGGGAAAGGGTGTGTGTGTGGCAGGGAGGTTAATTATGTGTAAATGGAGGGGGTTGAGTTTGTACAGTATTTAATGTGTGTGTGTGTTTGTGTGTGCCTGCGTGCGTGTGTTCATGCATGTGTGTGTGTGTGTGTGTGTGACAGAGAAAGAGAGAGACAGAGAACGGGAGAGAGGGTGACAGAAAGACAGGATATGGATCTACATGTGACTTTGAGCAAAGTCCTTAGACATTTGAAGCCTGATCTAGTCTACAGCTATGTCTATACAGCTCCCCCTCTCTCTCCCTATTTCGCTCTCTCTCGCTCTCTCCCTCCCCCTCTTGTTGGGGAGAAGGTCACAGAAGGTGAGACATGATGTCTTCACTCAGCAGTTAGGATTTATTCTGCCAGGGCGTATTGAATTAACTACCTCTCTCTAGTTCTACCGTGGGCGCGCACACACACACACACATACACACAGTATCAACAAACACACACTCTCAAAACAGACGGCCTCAGATTAGCCCCGGCCCCTTTCCTGTGTCTCAGACAAAACAACTTGCACAGCCCCTCCAGCCCTCCTCTCCCTCCCTATCTTTCTCCCTCTCTTCAGGGGGAGGGTGGGGGTTCTATGGGGAACTCCCTACAGTGTTCTCTCTCTTGGCATGCAAATCTTGACTGTGTGCTTCTCTGTTGACAGTACATGTGGTACTGGCCACCATAACTCAGGCTTCAATGTACCCACAAGTTTCTGATTTTTTTTTTAGCTAAGGCTGTTAGCAACTTTGTAGCATTAGCATCACCAATAACCAAACAGCCTCAACCACCATTGGTGATAGGATTCTCTTTAGCAATACTGAGGTGTTAGCTGCTATTAGCAAGTATCCCTTTGTCTCACTACTATAGCACCAGCCACATTAGCTAAACCTGGCTGTTAGCTAGCACTTTTAGTGTTTACTGTAAGTAGTGAGACTTCCAGCTGTCAGTAACTCTATAGCGTTAGCCTCATTGAGTACAGTCAGCTGCCTAGTAACTTTTGCAGCATTAGCCACCATTAGCAAGGCTTAAGTAACTGAAATCTCATAGCATCCGCATAAATTAGCAACTCCTCATTTGACTATTGCTATGTAACATTAGCCAACACTGTTTACAGGCATAGTCTATGAAAGAGTTTAGCATTTATCTGTATCTAGGAAAATATATATAAGTTTCCATGTAGCCTATCGTCATAAAAATCATTCAGAAATGTCAATGTCTTTCAACACAATATCTCCGACATGTTTGACAGCAAGTGCTTGACAGAAACCTGGGCCTAACTCGGCAGTAGGTAGAAGAAACCTTGAGAGATTTCACAGTAGGCTACATATGACCATGTGGCATGACATACATAAATTGTCTATTTATGTATTGCTCAGTTTACTAAACTCAAGTTAAATAATCGCCTCGTCATATCGCACATTGTTGACGACAAGTTTCAAATAAAATCAGAATGCAAGATTATAATGAGGTTTATGGTATTTTTTGCATTTTGCACAATGCTTTTGCACTATGAAAAATTGCACTTTCTCTGTGATATTACATTTACATTTTAGTCATTTAGCAGATGTTCTTATCCAGAGCGACTTACAGCATCAATAGGCCTGTACTGTGTACTACTTACATGTCTCTATGTGTGCTATAGGTGACCCATCTGCAGGTGTCAATATAGTGCCTTTAGAAAGTATTCATACCCCCTTGACTTATTCCATGATTTGTTGTGTTACAGCCTGATTTCAAAACAGATTAAATTGATTTTGTTTCTCACCCATCTACATACAATACCCCATAATGACAAAGTGAAAACATGTTTTTAGAAATGTTTGCACATTAATAATTAAAATGAGGGCTGGGCGATATGGACAAAATATCATATCACAATATTTTTCACATTTTTGACGGTAAAAGTTCTAAATATGCTTTCTGAGTAGTTCATGACCCCTAGGGTAGCAACACATAAATTATAAGTGATTTCCTGCCACGAACTCCTGTCACGAACCTTTGGGGAAAACGCAAATTGGAACTTTCTCGTTCTCAACACCTGTGGCTGGATGCCACTCGGACTTGATGGATGTATCCCCGCCTTGTCATCTGTCCCTATCCGAATGGCCTGTGCTACCTGGAATCTGCCTGCCAAGGAAGTCGTCTCCATCTGCTTTTCCTCCTCCATCTTGTAGTAGAGTAGACGGAGAACAGCAAGAGGATTGTTCCAATCAGCGCTGGTCCCATGTCACAAGTCGTGGAGACCGAAGGCAGCGGCATTCTGCTAAGTGGACTGGAGTGTCTGCGAGAGGTCCGGAGAAGATTGTTATGAGGAATAGCTTTGCAGCCCTGGTGCCTGATCTACATGCACCTTCATCGCTGGGACTGCCTGTGTCTGCGACGGCTGAGCTGACTCCAACTACGCGGACTCCAGCAGCGGCTTCGTCATCGAAGTTCTGCTCCTTTCCGTCTCTCTGGATCTGACGGGGCATTGCCTGCCATGGGAGGTCTGGACCTATCGCCGGGAGCTGCGGGCGTATGCTATCCTGCTTCTCGTGGGCCCGTGAAAGGTTCCATGAATTGTGTGAGGTGTAGGAATGGCCGGATTTCTCCATCCCCTTCTCCAGCCGTTGTATTGGGCAGTTCAATGGTGAGAAATGTCTCAGTACCTGGAGCAAAAACTGAGTGCAGGACATCAATAAGCTGCTCCCAAACATTTTAAACCTGCAGCAAGAAATTGAGTCTATCATAGTTCATGTGGGATTCAATGACATTATGAATGGGTCTCTGCTTGACACCAACAAACTCCCCATAATATCTGGCCCTGTGCCCTCCTAAATCGTGGCATTGAACGTTTCAGAATACTTTTAGCCCTCCATAACTGGCTACATGACTACTGCAACTCTGTGGGTGTAACATTTATTCACAATTTCGATACCTTCTGGAAACAAAGCTAGTTTTATAAGGAGGAAGGGATCCACCCAAATAATTTGAGTTCCTGGATCATTTCACAGCATTATAAGGCTGAGTTGAGACAATGACTTATCAATGACCCAAGCCCAGCTCAGTTAATCCCTACCATTGTGTTGCTGAGTTGTCATAATGCTTCAGCAAATGTACATTATACCGGGGCGCCGGAAGACATAATGTAAGTAACCTAATTTATGTCCCTCTAACTGCCCTGAATGCCTCTGCTGATCCTACAGCTATTGTATGCATTAATCATGTGCCTATGAACCAGAGTTATACTGTTAGCACTGAGGCGGTGTGCCCTAGTAGGAAGTCCACTGGGTGCAGCGCACCCTGCACTAACATAAATAACATGAGCATGTCTACTTCTGCTAAGCTTCCCAGTAAACAATGAAAACAATCAAGCATCCCAGAAACAGGCTCAGAACAGGGAAGCACGGCTGGCCCTTAAATGTACACGGAGAGCTAACATTAATAATATGCATGTAAATCTCTCATGGCTCAAAGTCGAGGAGAGATTGACTTCATCACTACTTGTTTTTGTAAGTGTTTTTGTAAGTGTTGACATGCTGAATGCACTGAGGTGTCTGTTTAAACTACTAGCACACAGCTCGGACACCCATGCATACCCCACAAGACATGCCACCAAAGGTCTCTTCACAATCCCCAAGTCAAGAACAGACTATGGGAGGCGCACAGTACTACATAGAGCCATGGCTACATGGAACTCTATTCCACATCAGGTAACTGATGCAAGCAGTAGAATCAGATTTTTTTTTAAACAGATAAAAACCTTATGGAGCAGCGGGAACGTGAAGAGACACAGGCACAGACACACATACACATGATAAGACACGCACTCTACAGACACGTACACATGGATTTTGTATTATAGATATGTGATAGTAGAGTAGTGGCCTGAGGGAACACACTTAATGTGTTGTGAAAAGTGTTATGAAATGTAATGCCATGTAATATTTTTAATTGTATATAACTGCCTTAATATTACTGGACCCCAGGAAGAGTAGCTGCTGCCTTAATAAATACAAATACAAAATGGGGCTTTCTCCATTTATACTGTTGAATTTTCAGCATTTTCATCAATTTCTGCATTTCCTGCAATTTTATTATATTTTCCATACTGTGCCACACAGCATGATGTGGGCAAGAAAATCTAGGCCTAGTTAATTGGTGAACTGTTGGAATCATAGAAATATAATGATTAATCTAATTCTATAGTTGGAATATAGTGGGCAGAACCTTGAATACATTGTTGTTAGACATGTTAATGAATGAATAAGTCAGTGAGGAATTATTGACAGGGTAGGGACCAAAGTGTTGGTCAGTGTTTCCAGTTGACCCTAATTAGATGTTTTCCTACTTCATGTAGCTAGCTAGTTAGCCAACATATTCATGCTTCGCCTATTCCTCTCTGATAAGATACCGTTGTACAAACATGCTTATCTAGGCCTACACCAGCACTCGTACATGGCAGTATTAACTAACTAGCTACGTTTGCTCTGACTCTTAGTACAGCTAGCTAGCGATTAGCATTAGTGGCTAACACAAATTATTTTAGCAACACCTTGCTAAGAAAAGACAAACTAGCAAACAGTAGTTTGCAGACGGTAAGATACACAAACTAATAGTGTACAATAATTATAGAACGCTTGTGGAAAGCAGCATGTCACCAACATTGTTGCATCCATCTGACCATGAAGAGTAAACGGCAAGAAAGTGCTCGTGACTCCGTGGTCAAGCAACTGATCTCTCCTTGAGTGACAGGGAGCAGGGCTTGGTGTGGTTAGCGGCACGCAGCAGCGGGAGGTGAAGGAGAGCGATGACTCAGGTAGAAAATTGAGTAAACTATCAAATTGGACATTACACATGTCGGAGTTGCGCATCACATTTAACAAACCAAACACTGAAATACCGTTCTAAAACATAAAGTGAAAACTCAAACCGGTCCGTGCATCAATACCGGTATATAGTAAAATACGGTATACCACCCAGCCCTAAATGAAATACAGAAATATCTCATTTACATACAGTGGGGGAAAAAAGTATTTAGTCAGCCACCAATTGTGCAAGTTCTCCCATTTAAAAAGATGAGAGAGGCCTGTAATTTTCATCATAGGTACACGTCAACTATGACAGACAAATTGAGAAAACAAAATCCAGAAAATCACATTGTAGGATTTTTTATGAATTTATTTGCAAATTATGGTGGAAAATAAGTATTTGGTCACCTACAAACAAGCAAGATTTCTGGCTCTCACAGACCTGTAACTTCTTCTTTAAGAGGCTCCTCTGTCCTCCACTCGTTACCTGTATTAATGGCACCTGTTTGAACTTGTTATCAGTATAAAAGACACCTGTCCACAACCTCAAACAGTCACACTCCAAACTCCACTATGGCCAAGACCAAAGAGCTGTCAAAGGACACCAGAAACAAAATTGTAGACCTGCACCAGGCTGGGAAGACTGAATCTGCAATAGGTAAGCAGCTTGGTTTGAAGAAATCAACTGTGGGAGCAATTATTAGGAAATGGAAGACATACAAGACCACTGATAATCTCCCTCGATCTGGGGCTCCACGCAAGATCTCACCCCGTGGGGTCAAAATGATCACAAGAACGGTGAGCAAAAATCCCAGAACAACACGGGGGGACCTAGTGAATGACCTGCAGAGAGCTGGGACCAAAGTAACAAAGCCTACCATCAGTAACACACTACGCCGCCAGGGACTCAAATCCTGCAGTGCCAGACGTGTCCCCCTGCTTAAGCCAGTACATGTCCAGGCCCATCTGAAGTTTGCTAGAGTGCATTTGGATGATCCAGAAGAGGATTGGGAGAATGTCATATGGTCAGATGAAACCAAAATATAACTTTTTGGTAAAAACTCAACTCGTCGTGTTTGGAGAACAAAGAATGCTGAGTTGCATCCAAAGAACACCATACCTACTGTGAAGCATGGGGGTGGAAACATCATGCTTTGGGGCTGTTTTTCTGCAAAGGGACCAGGACGACTGATCCGTGTAAAGGAAAGAATGAATGGGGCCATGTATCGTGAGATTTTGAGTGAAAACCTCCTTCCATCAGCAAGGGCATTGAAGATGAAACGTGGCTGGGTCTTTCAGCATGACAATGATCCCAAACACACCGCCCGGGCAACGAAGGAGTGGCTTCGTAAGAAGCATTTCAAGGTGCTGGAGTGGCCTAGCCAGTCTCCAGATCTCAACCCCATAGAAAATCTTTGGAGGGAGTTGAAAGTCTGTGTTGCCCAGCGACAGCCCCAAAACATCACTGCTCTAGAGGAGATCTGCATGGAGGAATGGGCCAAAATACCAGCAACAGTGTGTGAAAACCTTGTGAAGACTTATAGAAAACGTTTGACCTGTGTCATTGCCAACAAAGGGTATATAACAAAGTATTGAGAAACTTTTGTTATTGACCAAATACTTAATTTCCACCATAATTTGCAAATACATTCATAAAAAATCCTACAATGTGATTTTCTGGATTTATTTTTCTCATTTTGTCTGTCATAGTTGACGTGTACCTATGATGAAAATTACAGGCCTCTCTCATCTTTTTAAGTGGGAGAACTTGCACAATTGGTGGCTGACTAAATACTTTTTTTCCCCACTGTATTTAATATTTTTGTGATCCACTTAAAGGATTGCTGTAGATCGTGAATTATATATATATTTTTGAGTATTCTGAAAATATTTTTAGCAAAGGTGGCATTGAGTTTTCAATATTGGTCATGTATATTAGGAGATCATCCATAAATCATTTAGTTTATATTCATGTTTTCCTATCGGTCCTAGACTATGGCTACATCACCTGTTACATTTGGATCCTGTCGAATTTTTTTCTACCATCTTGAATGGCCTTTTCTATGCAACATTTTAGAAGCTTTTAACTTTCCAGCTGAAAAAATGAATGTAATCAAAAGATTGTATAAATGTCCTAAAGCAAAATTATACAAAAATAATACATTCTCTGATTAAATGGATTTAGAAAGGGTCACAAAAGAGGGATGTTCCCTCTCCCCCCTCCTGTTTGCGAGGATGCCTTCTTTCAATCCATGTCCTTCAACCAGACAATGCTGAGTAGTTGAGCACGACAAACAACTCTCACAAACAACAACCAGTATAGGCCCCGTGTAGCTCAGTTGGTAGAGCATGGTGTTTGCAACGCCAGGGTTGTGGGTTCGATTCCCACGGGGGGCCAGTATGAAAATGTAAAAAAAAAAATGTATGCACTAACTGTAAGTCGCTCTGGATAAGAGCGTCTGCTAAATGACTAAAATGTCAAATGTAATTGAAGTGTCAGTACAAGCCTTTTATCTTATAAGATAAGAAGAGGATCCTCACCATTGCTTTTTTTGTATAGTTCATATTTTGTTAAGATAACATCCCTGTCCCG